>NC_064411.1:25977500-25980000 GCF_023375975.1 Astyanax mexicanus
AGGTGCTGTAAGCTTTTCCCCTCTTTCTTCTGTGACCATGGTCTTGTTATACATTACTAGTGTATTATCTGAAACCCAACATAGATGAAGTCGCATAAATAGTCTTGCTGAGAGGTCAGCAATCGCTTACGGTTACACTACCCTGAGAACGCCCGATCTAGTCTGATCTCGGATGCTAAGCAGGGTTTGGCCTGGTTAGTTCTTGGATGGGAGACCACCTGGGAATACCAGGTGCTGTAAGCTTTTCCTCTCTTGATTTATGACCATGGTCTTGTTATACGTTACTAGAGTGTTATCTGAAACTCAACATAGATGAAGTCGCATAAATAGTCTTGATGAGAGTGTTGCAATCGCATACAGTCACACTATCCTGAGAACGCCCGATCTCGTCTGATCTCGGAAGCTAAGCAGGGTTTGGCCTGGTTAGTACTTGGATGGGAGACCACCTGGGAATACCAGGTGCTGTAAGCTTTCCCCCTCTTGCTTCTATGACCAAGGTCTTGTTATACATTACTAGTGCATTATCTGAAACCCAACATAGATGAAGTCGCATAAGTAGTCTTGATGAGAGTTCTGCAATCGCTTACGGTCACACTGCCCTGAGAACCTCCGATCTCGTCTGATCTCGGAAGCTAAGCAGGGTTTGGCCTGGTTAGTACTTGGCTAGGAGACCACCTGGGAATACCAGGTGCTGTAAGCTTTTCTGCTCTTGCTTCTATGACCATGGTCTTGTTATACATTACTAGTGTGTTATCTGAAACCAAACATAGATGAAGATGCATAAGTAGTCTTGATGAGAGCTCTGCAATGGCTTACGGTCACACTACCCTGAGAACGCCCGATCTCGTCTGATCTCGGAAGCTAAGCAGGGTTTTGCCTGGTTAGTACTTGGATGGGAGACCACCTGGGAATACCAGGTGCTGTAAGCTTTTCCCCTCTTGCTTCTGTGACCATGGTCTTGTTATACATTACTAGTGTATTATCTGAAACCCAACATAGATGAAGTCGCACAAGTAGTCTTGCTGAGAGGTCAGCATTCGCTTACGGTCACACTACCCTGAGAACGCCCGATCTCGTCTGATCTCGGAAGCTAAGCAGGGTTTGGCCTGGTTAGTACTTGGATGGGAGACCACCTGGGAATACCAGGTGCTGTAAGCTTTTCCCCTCTTGCTTCTATGACCATGGTCTTGATATACATTACTAGTGTGTAATCTAAAACCCAACATAGATGAAGTGGCATAAGTAGTCTTGATGAGATTATGCAATCGCTTACGGTCACACTACCCTGAGAACGCCTGATCTTGTCTGATCTTGGAAGCTAAGGAGGGTTTGGCCCGGTTAGTACTTGGATGGGAGACCACCTGGGAATACCAGGTGCTGTAAGCTTTTCACTTTTTGCTTCTATGACCATGGTCTTGTTATACATTACTAGTGTGTTACCTGAAACCCAACATAGATAAGTCGCATAAGTAGTCTTGATGAGAGCTCTGCAATTGCATACGGTCACACTACCCTGAGAACGCGCGATCTCGTCTGATCTCGGAAGCTAAGCAGGGTTTGGCCTGGTTAGTACTTGGATGGGAGACCACCTGGGAATACCAGGTGCTGTAAGCTTTTCCCCTCTTGCTTCTATGACCATGGTCATGTTATACGTTACTAGTGTGTCATCTGAAACCCAACATAGATGAAGTCGCATAAGTAGTCTTGATGATAGTTCTGCAATCGCTTACAGTCACACTACCCTGAGAACACCCGATCTCGTCTGATCTCGGAAGCTAAGCAGGGTTTGCCCTGGTTAGTACTTGTGTGGAAGACCACCTGGGAATACCAGGCGCTTTAAGCTTTTCCCCTCTTGCTTCTATTACCATGGTCTTGTTATACATTACTAGTTTGTTATCTGAAACCGAACATAGATGAAGTTGCATAAGTAGTCTTGATGAGAGCTCTGCAAAAGCTTACGGTCACACTACCCTGAGAACGCCCGATCTCGTCTGATCTCTGAAGCTAAGCAGGGTTTGGACTGGTTAGTACTTGGATGGGAGACCACCTGGGAATACCAGGTGCTTTAAGCTTTTCCCCTCTTGCTTCTGTTACCATGGTCTTGTTATACATTACTAGTTTGTTATCTGAAACCCAACATAGATGAAGTTGCATAAGTAGTCTTGATGAGAGCTCTGCAATGGCTTACGGTCACACTACCCTGAGAACGCTTGATCTCGTCTGATCTCGGAAGCTAAGCAGGGTTTGGCCTGGTTAGTACTTGGATGGGAGACAACCTGGGAATACCAGGTGCTGTAAGCTTTTCCCCTCTTTCTTCTGTGACCATGGTCTTGTTATACATTACTAGTGTATTATCTGAAACCCAACATAGATGAAGTCGCATAAATAGTCTTGCTGAGAGGTCAGCAATCGCTTACGGTTACACTACCCTGAGAACGCCCGATCTAGTCTGATCTCGGATGCTAAGCAGGGTTTGGCCTGGTTAGTTCTTGGATGGGAG
>NC_064411.1:25985000-25987500 GCF_023375975.1 Astyanax mexicanus
CAGGGTTGAGTAGAATTTCTAAGTTGTAAAATCAATCATGGGTAAGCAGCGCGACCTCTCAACCGGAATAGTGGCTCAAATTCAAGCCCTTCGCCAACAAGGCTTGACCCAAACTAAAATTGCTGAGCAGCTCGGCATCAGCCAGTCTTCCGTCTGCAAAGCTCTCAAGAGAAACTGCAGCAAGTGCACCAACTGTTCCGGCGTCCGAAAAACTTCTGCTCGCGACAACAAGCAGCTGAGAAAGATCGCAGTCAGCAACCGGTTCAAGTCCACTTCCGAGCTCACCGACTTGTGGAACAAGCAGACCGGCGCTGACGTCTCCAGATCAACCACTTACCGTCGTCTGCGCGAACTCGGCTTCAAATCTCGCGTTCCAGCAGTAAAACCGATGCTGAACAAGAAACAAATGGAGAAACGGCTGAAGTGGGCCAAAGAACACGGCGAGTGGACTGCTGAAGACTGGCAGAAAGTGGTCTTCAGTGACGAATCACGCTTCTGCATCTCCTTCGGTGACCAAGGTCCTCGTGTCTGGCGTCGTGGTGGCGAAACCTACAACCACGAGTGCGTGAAAAGATCCGTCAAGTTTCCCCAGAGCGTTATGGTCTGGGGATGCATTTCCGCTCGAGGTGTAGGGAAACTCTGCTTCCTCAAGAAGACTGTCAATGCTGCCGTATATCAAGATGTTCTGGAAACGTTCCTGATTCCGACTGTTGAGGAACAGTTCGGCGAAGAAGACTTCATATTTCAACAGGATATTGCACCGGCTCATGCGGCAAAGTCGACCAAAGATTGGTTCACTAAAAAACAGCTTGAAGTTTTGGCATGGCCGGCCAACTCGCCTGACCTCAATGTCATTGAAAACCTTTGGGCCATCGTCAAGCGGAAAATTCGCGACAGAAAGCCTACTACGCTGGACCAACTGAAGCAGAACATCGCCACTGCCTGGGAAGCTGTGAGTGCGGAAACTTGCGACAAGCTGGTCAAATCGATGCCGCGGAGACTTCAGGCAGTCATACAAGCCAAGGGGGCAGCCACAAAATACTGAGAAAGTGATGATTGTAATTATAATAAAAATTATTCTAATTCAATGAAATGGTTTCTCCATTATTCTAATTCAATAAAACAACAGTGTCACAGTTAAATGGCCTAAATGGGCCTTTTGGAAAGCTCAGCTGAGCAAATTTTTTTCCAGGTAACGAGTTCTGTGATTAGTCTAACGAGTAGGACAGGTGCGGTGAACACCTGATTTGCTTTCTGCACAAAAAATGCATTCAAAGAATTTCATGATTGCACTATTTC
This sequence comes from Astyanax mexicanus, assembly GCF_023375975.1. Lineage (NCBI taxonomy): Eukaryota > Metazoa > Chordata > Actinopteri > Characiformes > Acestrorhamphidae > Astyanax > Astyanax mexicanus. The sequence continues at coordinate 25,986,300 of NC_064411.1, forward strand.
AAATTATTCTAATTCGTTGACCAGCACCTGTAGTCTTGATGAGAGTTTTGCAATCGCTTATGGTCACACTACCCTGAGAACGCCCGATCTCGTCTGATCTCTGAAGCTAAGCGGGGTTTGGCCTGTTTAGTACTTGGATGGGAGACGACCTGGGAATTCCAGATGCTGTAAGCTTTTCCCCTCTTGCTTCTATGACCTTGGTCTTGATATACATTACTAGTGTGTAATCTAAAACCCAACATAGATGAAGTCGCATAAGTAGTCTTGATGACAGCTTTGCAATAGCTTTCGGTCACACTGCCCTGAGAACGCCTGATCTTGTCTGATCTCGGAAGCTAAGCAGGGTTTGGCCTGGTTAGTACTTGGATGGGAGACCACCTGGGAATACCAGGTGCTGTAAGCTTTTCCCCTCTTGCTTCTATGACCATGGTCTTGTTATACATTACTATTGTGTTGTTTGAAACCCAACATGCATGAAGTCGCATAAGTAGTCTTGATGAGATTTCTGCAATCCCTTAAGGTCACACAACCCTGAGAATGCCCGATCTCGTCTGATCTCGGAAGCTAAGCAGGGTTTGGCCTGGTTAGTTCTTGGATGGGAGACCACTTGGGAATACCAGGTGCTCTAAGCTTTTCCCCTCTTGCTTCTATGACCATGGTCTTGTTATACATTACTAGTGTATTATCTGAAACCCAACATATATGAAGTCGAATAAGTAGTCTTGATGAGAGGTCAGTAATCGCTTAAGGTCACACTACCCTAAAAACGCCCGATCTTGTCTGATCTCGGAAGCTAAGCAGGGTTTGGCCTGGATAGTACTTCGGTGGGAGACCATCTGGGAATACCCGGTGCTGTAAGCTTTTCCCCTCTTGCTTCTATGACCATGGTCTTGTTATACATTACTAGTGAATTATCTGAAACCAAACATACATGAAGTCGCATAAGTAGTCTTGATGAGAGCTCTGCAATGGCTTTCGGTCACACTACCCTGAGAACGCCCGATCTCGTCTGATCTCGGAAACTCAGCAGGGTTTGGCCTGGTTAGTACTTGGATGGGAGACCACCTGGGAATACCAGATGCTGTAAGCTTTTCCCCTCTTCCTTCTATGACCATGGTCTTGTTATACATTACTAGTGTATTATCTGAAACCCAACATACATGAAGTCGCATAAGTAGTCTTGATGAGAGTTTTGCAATCG
>NC_064411.1:25995000-25997500 GCF_023375975.1 Astyanax mexicanus
TGAAACCCAACATGGATGCAGTCGCCTAAGTAGTCTTGATGAGATTTCTGCAATCCCTTAAGGTCACACAACCCTGAGAACGCCCGATCTCGTCTGATCTCGGAAGCTAAGCAGGGTTTGGCCTGGTTAGTTCTTGGATGGGAGACCACCTGGGAATACCAGGTGCTGTAAGATTTTCCCCTCTTGCTTCTATGACCATGGTCTTGTTATACATTACTAGTGTATGATCTAAAACCCAACATAGATGAAGTCGCATAAGTAGTCTTGATGAGAGGTCAGCAATCGCTTAAGGTCACACTACCCTAAAAACGCCCGATCTCATCTGATCTCGGAAGCTAAGCACGATTTGGCCTGGATAGTACTTGGATGGGAGACCACCTGGGAATACCAGGTGCTGTAAGCTTTTCCCCTATTGCTTCTATGACCATGGTCTTGTTATACGTTACTAGTGTGTTATTTGAAACCGAACATAGATGAAGTCGCATAAGTAGTCTTGATGAGAGGTCAGGAATCGCTTAAGGTCACACTACCCTAAAAACGCCCGATCTCATCTGATCTCGGAAGCTGAACAGGGTTTGGCCTTGTTTGTACTTGGATGGGAGACCACCTGGGAATACCAGGTGCTGTAAGCTTTTCCCCTCTTGCTTCTATGACCATGGTCTTGTTATACATTACTAGTGTGTAATCTAAAACCCAACATAGATGAAGTCGCATAAGTAGTCTTGATGACAGCTTTGCAATAGCTTACGGTCACACTGCCCTGAGAACGCCCGATCTCGTTTGATCTCGGACGCTAAGCAGGGTTTGGCCTGGTTAGTACTTGGATGGGAGACCACCTGGGAATACCAGGTGTTGTAAGCTTTTCCCCTATTGCTTCTATGACCATGGTCTTGTTATACATTACTAGTGTGTTGTTTGAAACCCAACATGGATGAAGTCGCCTAAGTAGTCTTGATGAGATTTCTGCAATCCCTTAAGGTCACACAACCCTGAGAACGCCCGATCTCGTCTGATCTCGGAAGCTAAGCAGGGTTTGGCCTGGTTAGTTCTTGGATGGGAGACCACCTGGGAATACCAGGTGCTGTAAGCTTTTCCCCTCTTGCTTCTATGACCATGGTCTTGTTATACATTACTAGTGTATTATCTAAAACCCAACATAGATGAAGTCGCATAAGTAGTCTTGATGAGAGGTCAGCAATCGCTTAAGGTCACACTACCCTAAAAACGCCCGATCTCATCTGATCTCGGAAGCTAAGCAGGATTTGGCCTGGATAGTACTTGGATGGGAGACCACCTGGGAATACCAGGTGCTGTAAGCTTTTCCCCTATTGCTTCTATGACCATGGTCTTGTTATACGTTACTAGTGTGTTATTTGAAACCGAACATAGATGAAGTCTCATAAGTAGTCTTAATGAGAGTTCTGCAATCGCTTACGGTCACACAACCCTGAGATCGCCTGATCTTGTCTGATCTCGGAAGCTAAGCAGGGTTTGGCCTCGTTAGTACTTGGATGGGAGACCACCTGGGAATACCAGGTGCTGTAAGCTTTTAACTTTTTGCTTCTATAACCATGGTCTTGTTATACATTACTAGTGTGTCATCTGAAACCCAACATAGATGAAGTCGCATGAGTAGTCTTGATGATAGTTCTGCAATCGCCTACAGTCACACTACCCTGAGAACGCCCGATCTCGTCTGATTTAGGAAGCTAAGCAGGGTTTGGCCTGGTTAGTACTTGGATGGGAGACCACCTGGGAATACCAGGTGCTGTAAGCTTTTCCCCTCTTGATTCATGACCATGGTCTTGTTATACGTTACTAGAGTGTTGTCTGAAACCCAACATAGATGAAGTCGCATAAATAGTCTTGATGAGAGTGTTGCAATCGCATACAGTCACACTACCCTGAGAACGCGCGATGTCGTCTGACCTCGGAAGCTAATCAGGGTTTGGCCTGGTTAGTACTTGGATGGGAGACCACCTGGGAATACCAGGTGCTGTAAGCTTTTCCCCTCTTGCTTCTATGACCATGGTCTTGTTATACATTGCTAGTGTGTAATCTAAAACCCAACATAGATGAAGTCGCATAAGTAGTCTTGATGAGAGTTCTGCAATCGCTTACGGTCACACTACCCTGAAAACGCCCGATCTCGTCTGACCTCGGAAGCTAAGCAGGGTTTGGCCTGGTTAGTACTTGGATGGGAGACCACCTGGGAATACCAGGTGCTGTAAGCTTTTCCCCTCTTGCTTCTGTGACCATGGTCTTGTTATACATTACTAGTTTCTTATCTGAATCCCAAAATAGATGAAGTCGCATAAGTAGTCTTGATGAGAGTTCTGTAATGGCTTACGGTCACACTACCCTGAGAACGCCCAATCTCGTCTGATCTCGGAAGCTAAGCAGGGTTTGGCCTGGTTAGTACTTGGATGGTAGACCACCTGGGAATACCAGGTGCTGTAAGCTTTTCCCCTCTTGCTTCTATGACCATGGTCTTGTTATA
>NC_064411.1:26005000-26007500 GCF_023375975.1 Astyanax mexicanus
GTGTTATCTGAAACCCAACATAGATGAAGTCGCATAAATAGTCTTGATGAGAGTGTTGCAATCGCATACAGTCACACTGCCCTGAGAACGCCCGATCTCGTCTGATCTCGGAAGCTAAGCAGGGTTTGGCCTGGTTAGTACTTGGATGGGAGACCACCTGGGAATACCAGGTGCTGTAAGCTTTTCCCCTCTTGCTTCTGTGACCATGGTCTTGTTATACATTACAAGTGTATTATCTGAAACCCAACATAGATGAAGTCGCATAAGTAGTCTTGATGAGAGTTCTGTAATCGCTTACGGTCACACAACCCTGAGAACGCCCGATCTCGTCTGATCTCGGAAGCTAAGCAGCGTTTGGTCTGCATAGTACTTCGATGGGAGACCACCTGGGAATACCAGGTGCTGTAAGCTTTTCCCCACTTGCTTCTATGACCATGGTCTTGTTATACATTACTAGTGTGTTCTTTGAAACCCAACATAGATGAAGTCGCATAAGTAGTCTTGATGAGAGTTCTGAAATGCCTTAAGGTCACACAACCCTGAGAACGCCCGATCTCGTCTGATCTCGGAAGCTAAGCAGGGTTTGGCCTGGTTAGTCCTTGGATGGGAGACCACCTGGGAATACCAGGTGCTGTAAGCTTTTCCGCTCTTGCTTCTATGACCATGGTCTTGTTAAACGTTACTAGTGTGTTATTTGAAACCGAACATAGATGAAGTCTCATAAGTAGTCTTGATGATAGTTCTGCAATCGCCTACAGTCACACTACCCTGAGAACGCCCGATCTCGTCTGATCTCGGAAGCTAAGCAGGGTTTGGCCTGGTTAGTACTTGGATGGGAGACCACCTGGGAATACCAGGTGCTGTAAGCTTTTCCGCTCTTGCTTCTATGACCATGGTCTTGTTATACGTTACTAGTGTTGTCTGAAACCCAACATAGATGAAGTCGCATAAATAGTCTTGATGAGAGTGTTGCAATTGCCTACAGTCACACTACCCTGAGAACGCCTGATCTCGGAAGCTAAGCAGTGTTTGTCCTGGTTAGTACTTGGATGGGAGACCATCTGGTAATACCAGGTGCTGTAAGCTTTTCCCCTCTTGCTTCTATGACCATGGTCGTGTTATACATTACTAGTGTGTAATCTAAAACCCAACATAGATGAAGTCGCATAAGTAGTCTTGATGAGAATTCTGCAATCGCTTACGGTCATACTACCCTGAAAACGCTCAATCTCGTCTGATCTCGGAAGCTAAGCAGGGTTTGCCCTGGTTAGTACTTGGATGGAAGACCACCTGGGAATACCAGGTGCTATAAGCTTTTCCCCTCTTGCTTCTATTACCATGGTCTTTTTATACATTACTAATTTGTTATCTGAAACCGAACATAGATGAAGTTGCATAAGTAGTCTTGATGAGAGCTCTGCAATGGCTTACGGTCACACTACCCAGAGAACGCCCGATCTCGTCTGATCTCGGAAGCTAAGCAGGGTTTGCCCTGGTTAGTACTTGTGTGGAAGACCACCTGGGAATATCAGGTGCTTTAAGCTTTTCCCCTCTTGCTTCTATTACCATGGTCTTGTTATACATTACTAGTTTGTTATCTGAAACCCAAAATAGATGAAGTTGCATAAGTAGTCTTGATGAGAGCTCTGCAATGGCTTACGGTCACACTACCCTGAGAACGCCCGATCTCGTCTGATCTCCGAAGCTAAGCAGGGTTTGGCCTGGTTAGTACTTGGATTTGAGACCACCTGGGAATACCAGGTGCTGTAAGCTTTTCCCCTCCTGCTTCTATGACCATGGTCTTGATATACATTACTAGTGTGTAATCTAAAACCCAACATAGATGAAGTCGCATAAGTAGTCTTGCTGAGAGGTCAGCAATCGCTTACGGTCACACTACCCTGAGAACGCCCGATCTCGTCTGATCTCGGAAGCTAAGCAGGGTTTGCCCTGGTTAGTACTTGTGTGGAAGACCACCTGGGAATATCAGGTGCTTTAAGCTTTTCCCCTCTTGCTTCTATTACCATGGTCTTGTTATACATTACTAGTTTGTTATCTGAAACCCAACATAGATGAAGTTGCATAAGTAGTCTTGATGAGAGCTCTGCAATGGCTTATGGTCACACTACCCTGAGAACGCCCGATCTCGTCTGATCTCGGAAGCTAAGCAGGGTTTGCCCTGGTTAGTACTTGGATGGAAGACCACCTGGGAATACCAGGTGCTTTAAGCTTTTCCCCTCTTGCTTCTATTACCATGGTCTTTTTATGCATTACTAGTTTGTTATCTGAAACCCAACATATATGAAGTCGCATAAGTAGTCTTGATGAGAGGTCAGCAATCGCTTACGGTCACACTACCCTGAGATTGCCCGATCTCGTCTGGTCTCGGAAGCTAAGCAGGGTTTGTCCTGGTTAGTATTTGTATGGGAGACCACCTGGGAATACCAGGTGCTGTAAGCTTTTCCCCTCTTGCTTCTTTGACCATGGTCATGTTATACGT
>NC_064411.1:26012500-26015000 GCF_023375975.1 Astyanax mexicanus
TTGCTTCTATGACCATGGTCTTGTTAAACGTTACTAGTGTATTTTCTGAAACCCAACATAGATGAAGTCGCATAAGTAGTCTTGATGAGAGGTCAGCAATCGCTTACGGTCACAATACCCTTAGAACGCCAGATCTCGTCTGATCTCGGAAGCTAAGAAGGGTTTGGCCTGGTTAGTACTTGGATGGGAGACCACCTGGGAATACCTGGTGCTGTAAGCTTTTCCCCTCTTGCTTCTATGACCATGGTCTTGTTATACATTACTAATTTGTTATCTGAAACCCAACATAGATGAAGTCGCATAAGTAGTCTTGATGAGAGTTCTGCAATCCCTTACGGTCACACTACCCTGAGAATGCTCAATCTCGTCTGATCTCGGAAGCTAAGCAGGGTTTGGCCTTGTTAGTACTTGGATGGAAGACCACCTGGGAATACCAGGTGCTTTAAGCTTTTCCCCTCTTGCTTCTATTACCATGGTCTTGTTATACATTACTAGTTTGTTATCTGAAACCCAACATAGATGAAGTTGCATAAGTAGTCTTGATGAGAGCTCTGCAATGGCTTACGGTCACACTACCCTGAGAACGCCCGATCTCGTCTGATCTAGGAAGCTAAGCAGGGTTTGGCCTGGTAGTACTTGGATGGGAGACCACCTGGGAATACCAGGTTCTGTAAGCTTTTCACCTCTTGATTTATGACCATGGTCTTGTTATACGTTACTAGACTGTTGTCTGAAACCCAACATAGATGAAGTCGCATAAATAGTCTTGATGAGAGTGTTGCAATCGCATACAGTCACAGTACCCTGAGAACGCCCGAGCTCGTCTGTTCTCGGAAGCTAAGCAGGGTTTGGCCTGGTTAGTACTTGGATGGGAGACCACCTGGGAATACAAGGTGCTGTAAGCTTTTCCCCTCTTGCTTCTATGACCATGGTCTTGTTATACTGTACATTGCTAGTGTGTAATCTAAAACCGAACATAGATGAAGTCGCATAAGTAGTCTTGATGAGAGTTCTGCAACCGCTTACGGTCACACTACCCTGAGAACGCCCGATCTCGTCTGGTCTCGGAAGCTAAGCAGGGTTTGGACTGGTTAGTATTAGGATGGGAGACCACCTGGGAATACCAGGTGCTGTAAGCTTTTCCCCTCTTGATTTAAGACCATGGTCTTGTTGTACGTTACTAGAGTGTTATCTGAAACCCAACATAGATGAAGTCGCATAAATAGTCTTGTTGAGAGTGTTGCAATCGCATACAGTCACACTACCCTGAGAACGCCTGATCTCGTCTGATCCCGGAAGCTAAGCAGTGTTTGGCCTGGTTAGTCTTGGATGGGAGACCACCTGTTAATACCAGGCGCTGTAAGCTTTTCACTTCTTGCTTCTATGACCATGGTCTTGTCATACATTACTAGTGTGTAATCTAAAACCCAACATAGATGAATTCGCATAAGTAGTCTTGATGAGAGTTTTGCAATCGCTTACGGTCACACTACCCTGAGAACGCTCGATCTCGTCTGATCTCGGAAGCTAAGCAGGGTTTGCCCAGGTTAGTACTTGGATGGAAGACCACCTGGGAATACCAGGTGCTTTAAGCTTTTCCCCTCTTGCTTCTATTACCATGGTCTTGTTATACATTACTAGTTTGTTATCTGAAACCAAACATAGATGAAGTTGCATAAGTAGTCTTGATGAGAGCTCTGCAATGGCTTACGGTCACACTACCCTGAGAACGCCCGATCTCGTCTGATCTAGGAAGCTAAGCAGGGTTTGGCCTGGTAGTACTTGGATGGGAGACCACCTGGGAATACCAGGTTCTGTAAGCTTTTCCCCTCTTGATTTATGACCATGGTCTTGTTATACGTTACTAGACTGTTGTCTGAAACCCAACATAGATGAAGTCGCATAAATAGTCTTGATGAGAGTGTTGCAATCGCATACAGTCACAGTACCCTGAGAACGCCCGAGCTCGTCTGGTCTCGGAAGCTAAGCAGGGTTTGGCCTGGTTAGTACTTGGATGGGAGACCACCTGGGAATACAAGGTGCTGTAAGCTTTTCCCCTCTTGCTTCTATGACCATGGTCTTGTTATACTGTACATTGCTAGTGTGTAATCTAAAACCCAACATAGATGAAGTCGCATAAGTAGTCTTGATGAGAGTTCTGCAACCGCTTACGGTCACACTACCCTGAGAACGCCTGATCTCGTCTGGTCTCGGAAGCTAAGCAGGGTTTGGACTGGTTAGTATTAGGATGGGAGACCACCTGGGAATACCAGGTGCTGTAAGCTTTTCCCCTCTTGATTTAAGACCATGGTCTTGTTGTACGTTACTAGAGTGTTATCTGAAACCCAACATAGATGAAGTCGCATAAATAGTCTTGATGAGAGTGTTGCAATCGCATACAGTCACACTACCCTGAGAACGCCTGATCTCGTCTGATCCCGGAAGCTAAGCAGTGTTTGGCCTGGTTAGTTTTTGGATGGGAGACCACCTGTTAATACCA
>NC_064411.1:26020000-26022500 GCF_023375975.1 Astyanax mexicanus
GTTGCTGTAAGCTTTTCCCCTCTTGCTTCTTCTACCATGGTTTTGTTATACCTTACTAGTTTGTTATCTGAAACCAAACATAGATGAAGTTGCATAAGTAGTCTTGATGAGAGCTTTGCTATAACTTACGTTCACACTGCCCTGAGAACGCCTGATCTCGTCTGAACTCGGAAGCTAAGCAGGATTTGGCCTGGTTAGTACTTGGATGGGAGACCATCTGGGAATATCAGGTGCTGTAAGCTTTTCCCCTCTTGCTTCTGTGACCATGGTCTTGTTATACATTACTAGTGTATTATCTGAAACCCAACATAGATGAAGTCGCATAAGTAGTCTTGATGAGAGGTCAGCAATCGCTTACGGTCACACTACCCTGAGAACGCCCGATCTCGTCTGATCTCGGAAGCTAAGCAGGGTTTGGCCTGGTTAGTACTTGGATGGGAGTCCACTTGGGAATACCAGGTGCTGTAAGCTTTTCCCCTCTTGCTTCTATGACCATGGTCTTGTTATACATTACTAGTCTGTTGTTTGAAACACAACATAGATGAAGTCGCATAAGTAGTCTTGATGAGAGTTCTGCAACCCATTATGGTCACACAACCCTGAGAACACCCGATCTCGTCTGATCTCAGAAGCTAAGCAGGGTTTGGCCTGGTTAGTACTTGGATGGGAGACCACCTGGGAATACTAGGTGCTGTAAGCTTTTCCCCTCTTGCTTCTATGACCATGGTCTTGTTATACGTTACTACTGTGTTATTTGAAACCGAACATAGATGAAGTCGCATAAGTAGTCTTGATGAGAGTTCTGCAATCACTTACGGTCACACAACCCTGAGAACGCCCGATCTCGTCTGATCTCGGAATCTAAGCAGGGTTTGGCCTGTTTAGTAATTGGATGGGAGACCACCTGGGAATACCAGGTGCTGTAAGCTTTTCACTTTTTGCTTCTATGACCATGGTCTTGTTATACATTACTAGTGTGTCATCTGAAACCCAACATAGATGAAGTCGCATAAGTAGTATTGATGATAGTTCTGCAATCGCTTACAGTCACACTACCCTGAGAACGCCTGATCTCGTCTGATCTCGGAAGCTAAGCAGGGTTTGGCCTGGTTAGTACTTGGATGGGAGACCACCTGGGAATACCAGGTGCTGTAAGCTTTTCCCCTCTTGATTTATGACCATGGTCTTGTTATACATTACTAGTGTATTGTCTGAAACCCAACATAGATGAAGTTGCATAAGTAGTCTTGATCAGAGTTCTGTAATCGCTTATGGTCACACAACCTTGAGAGTAGTCTTGATGAGAGGTCAGCAATCGCTTACGGTCACACTACCCTGAGAACGTCTGATCTCGGAAGCTAAGCAGGGTTTGGCCTGGTTAGTACTTGGATGGGAGACCACCTGGGAATACCAGGTGCTGTAAGGTTTTCCCCTCTTGCTTCTGTGACCATGGTCTTGTTATACGTTACTAGAGTGTAATCTGAACCCCAACATAGATGAAGTCGCATAAATAGTCTTGATGAGAGTGTTTCAATCGCATACAATCACACTACCCTGAGAACGCCCGATCTCGTCTGGTCTCGGAAGCTAAGCAGGGTTTGGCCTGGTTAGTGCTTGGATGGGAGACCACCTGGTAATACCAGGTGCAGTAAGCTTTTCCCCTCTTGCTTCTATGACTATGGTCTTTATATACATTACTAGTGTGTAATCTAAAACCCAACATAGATGAAGTCGCATAAGTAGTCTTGATGAGAGTTTTGCAATCGCTTACGGTCACACTACCCTGAGAACGCCCGATCTCGTCTGATCTCGGAAACTAAGCAGGGTTTGCCCTGGTTAGTACTTGGATGGAAGACCACCTGGGAATACCAGGTGATGTAAGCTTTTCCCCTCTTGCTTCTATTACCATGGTCTTGTTATACATTACTAGTGTGTTGTTTGAAACCCAACATAGATGAAGTCGCATAAGTAGTCTGGATGAGAGTTCTGCAATCGCTTACGGTCACACTACCGTGAGAACGCCCGATCTCGTCTGATCTCGAAAGCTAAGCGGGGTTTATCCTGGTTAGTACTTGGATGGGAGACCACCTGGGAATACCAGGTGCTGTAAGCTTTTCACCTCTTGCTTCTATTACCATGGTCTTGTTATACATTACTAGTTTGTAATCTAAAACCCAACATAGATGAAGTCGCATAAGTAGTCTTGATGAGAGTTCTACAATCGCTCACGGTCACACTACCCTGAGAACACACGATCTCGTCTGATCTCGGAAGCTAAGCAGGGATTGCCTTGGTTAGTACTTCGATGGAAGACCACCTGGGAATACCAGGTGCTGTAAGCTTTTCCCCTCTTGCTTCTGTGACCATGGTCTTGTTATACATTCCTAGTGTATTATCTGAAACCCAACATAGATGAAGTCGCATAAGTAGTCTTGATGAGAGGTCAGCAATCGCTTACGGTCACACAAGCTTGTGAACGCCCGATCTCGTCTGGTCTCTG
>NC_064411.1:28915000-28917500 GCF_023375975.1 Astyanax mexicanus
TGATTATAGATGTGTGATTATACCTGTGTATGCAGTGAACTGTTGCCGTGCATGTTGGGGAGTGACTGTAGATTGTGTGTGTGATGTAACAGTGTGTGTGTGTGTGTGTGTGTGTGTGAGTCAGGCGGAAGTGTAGCGTCGTTCCTGCACGCTGACTCACCGCCTCTTGGTCTTTTGCAGGGAGTTTAGAGCACGAGACTCCGACTGCGGCTGATCAAAGCTGCGCACTGGTGATTCAGCCCCGCTCAGACCCCCACTCAGACCCCCACTCCTCCACCGCTGTGCTGCTGTTATTTATTCACTGTTCTGCAGGAGCGGTCTTGTGGAAATACGAGCATTAGACAGAGTCGTGCAGTGTGCCAAGTCCTGCTGGAAAATGAAATCCGCATCTCCATAAAAGTTGTCAGCAGCAGAGGGAAGTATGAAGTGCTGTAAGATTTTGTGGGAAAACAAAACTGCACTGACTTTAGACTTGATAATAAAACACAGTGGATCAACACCAGCAGATGATCAGCATGTCTCTCCATACAAACCATCACTGATCATCAGTAAACTTTACATTTCATTTTTAAATCAAGAGACCAGAGTCTGAAAGAAGAGTGGAGAGACACACAGTCCAAACTGCTTGAGGTCTAGTGTGAAGTTTCCACCAATCAGTGATGATTTGGAGAAACATGTCATCTGCTGGTGATCTGCTGACAACTTTAATGGAGATGCGGATTTCATTTTACAGCAGGACTTGGCACACTGATTTTTGGGTTTGCATTGGCTATGAGCCATAATAATCAACAATAAAACAAATACATGCTTTTTAAACTGAATTACTGAAATAAAGCAACTTTTCAAGTATATATATATATTTTATATGCACTAGTATATATATAGACAGACTCGACTACTAACAGGCACGATAAATCAAAAATTAAAAAATTAAGATGATCATGTGAACTGTCCATAATTGGCTGTAGTCAGGCACATGGTAGATTATGGGAAGGTGGATTATGGGAAATGTAGTCATGTAGTCAAATCATCTGAGAATTATGTCACGTGTGTCAAGAATTTGATGGCCACTGATTGGTTCACTTGTGTTGTGGATTCACACTTAAGAGTTGCGTAAAGTAACAGTTGTTCTATCGCACACTCTGTGTCCTTTATTCTACAGGACTTGTTTAATGCTCGAGCAGTTCTGCAATGTCATTTCCTTACTCTGTGTGTGTGTGTGTGTGTGTGTGTGTGTGTGTGTGTGTGTGTGTGTGTGTGTGTGTGTGTGTGTGTGTGTGTGTGTGCGTGCGCGCACAAAGGTAAGTTTCTATTCTGGCTGAATTGCTTAAGGTAATGACTGTCCTTCTTGCCTCTCCCTGTGGACCTGTGCAGCCAATTAGAGTACGTTCACTGAATAAGTACACCAGCCAATCAGAAATGAGCACAGTAATGACGTGATCAAGGGGCAGCCAATCAGAACTGTGGAGGATTTTAATTGTCCGGATGGCGTGGAGTAAAGAAATGGACGTAACTGTCACTGAGCTGTTGGTTCCAATGTCCTTCTTTGTACCCTCATGGATCCCTATGGATTCTGCAATACACACACACATACACACACACACAGACACTCATAGACATACACGCACACACACACACACACACACACACATATATATACACACACACATACATTCTGCTGCCGGGAGCCTTATGGCTGAATACATGGAGAGGATGAGAGATAATTTGATGGTGGTGGTGATGAGCAGATGGCTGGTGTGTGTGTGTGGGGGTGTGTGTGTGTGTGGGTGGGTGTGTCATCTTCACGTGTCTTAGTCTTAGTCGCACTGTTGAGGCAGACAGCTAGTCTGCTTCAACAGACTACCAAGGGCACACTCGCACCAACACACACACACACACACACACACACATATATATATGAATTAAATAATTAAAAGAGTGTATTCATTAACTCTCTATCATATACAATATAAAATAATATCAAAAAGCATGAGAAATCAGTATATAAACATACCATAATGTGTTATCTGTGTACAACTTGAAAATGCCCACGCCTGTATAAGTTGTGAGGTCTTATCTTGTGAGTGAAACAGTGAACACAGGTCATCGTGCTCATGGCAAGCCTACATGAAAGGTAAAGATGGTACTTGGAGAGACGACTGACAGTAGGTGCTAGATCCAGATCAGTTTCAATACATTTGAGGGCCTCAAGCAAAATTTTTGTTTGTTCGTTGACTGCCCTGCAGGTAGATAACATGCTAAACTATCATAATTTCTCAAGAATTTATCTATTAATAATTATCACTCTTGTTTCTCTCTCTTCTTTTCTTTCTGGCTTTCTGACTTCTGGCTGAAGGTTCATATTTTGCTCACTTGAGGAGGATTCTGATAACAGAGCCGTTGTACTGTCCTGCATCGACCATCACAAAATTCAAAGGGGCGCTCGCACAGATTGTTGTTGCAATACATTAATAACCAGCATGGTAGGATCTACCGGGGT
>NC_064411.1:28922500-28955000 GCF_023375975.1 Astyanax mexicanus
AGTAAAACAGTACTGTACAGTTTATTATTACTGTTTATTATTGTTATTACTGACTGTATATGTCTTTGAGTCTTAATAACTCAATCATATACCATATTTTTCACACTATAATACACAACTAAAATCCTTTAATTTTCCCCCAAATCATCAGTGCCCCTTATAATCCGGTGCGCCTTATATATGAATTTTACCATTCAGGTTGTACTGCTGGAGCAACATTAGCATTAGCCGCTAACCACGCTAAGCGTTAGCTCTTTTGCCATTCATAGGCAAGTATATCAGATTGTAGTCTGCATGTTTACTGCATTAAAACAAGCTACATGGGACGAACCACTAGCTAATATTGCCCTTGCTTATCAAAACACTCAGCTTTCCTTAGTATAGTGCTGTTGGGCAGCATTTACTAGTGCTAACCATGGCTAGCAGTAGCGGTTAGCCACTAATGCTAATGCTGCACTCTGCCTTAGTGGAAATCTGGAAATCTAAGCTTAATGTAAATAATCAGAAGCACTTTATTCACCCAAATAAACAGTTTTCAGGAGACAAGTCTGTGTAGATTTACATCCAGCACTCGTTTAACCTTTTTTTTTTTTTTTTTTTTAAGAATTACAGTTTTCTTACTTAGCTTAGCTTTACTTAACTTAGTTAACCCCCCCACCACAAGCCACGAGACCTGCTGAATTAACTCCAGTGATGGAAAAAAAATTAAGAATTTTGTTTTCTATCTGTAATTCACAGAAATAAAATACTCTAATTAATTCTAACAACTATATACATTTTATTTTTTTTCCATTGCATTGGAAGCCTGTGTGTAATATTTTATATTTCATATTGAGCTTTTTTATTTCATAAACCATCTCTAAACAGTAAAAAAAAAAAACATGATTAGTAAAAAAAAAGTGTTCTAAATCACATTAAATTAGTACAAAATTAGCTGTTACTTTGCCTTAATGGCTCTACTATTACTGTTTTTCCAGTGTTCTTGCAGTGGGCGGGGCCAAGTTACTGTTTCATTGGTTTCTAAACTTGTTCACGCTATTTACTGGTTCATGGTCTATTCTGGACAACAGCTCTCAAGTAGTGTTATGTGCAACAAAACATTTAAAAGAAAGAAAATACATGATGTCCATTGTAACGGATGCAGGGTCTGAAAGGGTTAAAATGCAGTTTGCCTTATGTATGAAAATAAACATTTTTGATAGTGTGTTTTATAATCTGGTGAGGCAAACGCAGTGTAATTGTGTTTGTTTTCTCACAGGTTGCATTTCTCTGGTGCATCAGTGTCTGTGAGCAGTACTGTAGTGACGATGCATCATTGTTGTTTATTGGTGCTGCTCTCATGCAGCAAGTGGGAACCTGTCTGTCAAGGAATTTACAGTGCAGTGTCTTTGCTGTCTGAGCTCCGCCCACAAACCCAGTGGTTCTGTTTGGTTTTATTTGTTGATTTCACCCTGTAAGCAGTGAAATATCTCTCCGGCACTGGTGCAGCAGGTGATGAGTCGCTGGCAGATGTGCAGGCAGCGTGCAGACAGACCGCATGCTGGACCGGAATGATGGAACGTCAAGGAAACTAGTGTAAACAAACAGAGCCAATATGAGCTGTATTTATTCACTAGTGGTTCACAACCACAGTCAAATTTAATTTTGGTACATTTTAATTTACTCAGAATTAAAATAGTCTCCATTTTATCTGTTTTTAGTTTACTACATCGTTTAAAACAAAGAGACTGTCCTTTACACTGTATCAAAATGTATTGAAGAATAGACCAATTGAAATGCTCTAAAATGACTTAAAATAAACTATTTTTACATTGTTTTCAATTAAGTGTTAGCAAGGATGGGGTAGTTGGTGTGGTGCAGTGGATAACATCACTTCCTGCCAGTGAGCTATCATATGGGAGACTGGGATTCAATTCCAGGTCTCTGACTATGCTGTGCTAAACCAATAAGAGTCCTTGGGCAAGACTCTGAACAATACATTGGCCAACAACAGTAACAGGAATAAAATTGTAAGTCACTCTGAATAAGAGCCTCAGTTAAATGCTGTAAATGTAATGTGATTAATCTTTTGCCTGTAAAGTTGCTGTTTTTCATTGGATAACAATGTTATGCGTAAAAATGTCCTGTAAAAATATTAAACAAAAATACAGCTCTGGACAAAAATCTTTTTTTGCTATTTTGCTATTTATAGGTATATATTTGAGTAAAATGAACATTGTAGTTTTGTTCTATAAACTACGGACAACGTTTCTCCCAAATTCCAAATAAAATATTGTCATTTAGAGCATTTATTTGCAGAAAATGAGAAATGGCTGAAATAACAAAAAAGATACAGAGCTTTCCAACATCAAATAATGCAAAAAAGGAAATGAGTTCATGTTTATAAAGTTTTCAGAGTTCAGAAATCAGTATTTTGTAGAATAACCCTGGTTTTTAATCACAGTTTTCATGCATCTTGGCATGTTCTCCTCCACCAGTCTTACACACTGCTTTTGGATAACGTTATGCCTTTACTCCTGGTGCAAAAATTCAAGCGGTCAACCAAAGCTTGGTTTAATGGCTTGTGATCATCCATCTTTCCCGTGTTTATATTCCAGAGGTTTTTCAATTTGTTAAAGTCAAAGAAACTCATCATTTTTAAGTGGTAAGTATACTAAACTGAAAAATGTAAGTATCTATTTTGAAATTGGGATTAAAGGAATAAATATTAAAAAGGAACCAAAGTCAGTGGAGCATTTTTTTAATTAAAGGTAACCTTTTTACTGATAGTTATGATAGATGCTGCTGAAATACAGTATATAGAATATAAAGCCAATAGTTCTTAACACAGCTCCAGAGTGATCTGGAGGACGCAACTGATGTATCCTTCGCAGCTCAGGACTTTGACTTGGCCCCATTCCAAAACATTAACTTGATTCTTCTTGAATCATTCTTTGGTAAAATCACTTGTGTGCTTAGGGTCTTTGTCTTGCTGCATGACCATGTTTCTAGTGAGATTCAACACCACAGAAAGTGCATAGAAATGACTGGAAACAGAAGAAAAAAAGATGTAAAAAAGCACACTTATTTTATACTGCATTCTCACCACGTGATGTTCACACAACGTGTCACAGCGAAGCCTCATTAGACTGTTCATTAGACTATTCATTAGAGTCATTAGACTGTTCCGCATGCCTTGGGTAACACTGGGGCTTAGTGGATAGGGTGTTAACCTGGGTTCAAGTCCCTATCTGGGAGAGTTTTGATGTTTCCTCCCACAGTCCAATCTCACAGATGCCTGATTCAGTCGCATGAGAAGCATGAGAGGTCAAACTGCAGTGCTCAGACCATAGACCACACACTGCATCAATTCTGTCTGCATGGAACTGTCCTAGAAGGTAGCCACTTCTGAAGCTGATGCACAAGAAAGCCAGGAAAACAGAAAGACGTAAAACAGCTCCAAGATGACAACTGTTTTCCTGAGGAAGCTGAAGTTAAAGGTGATGGACTGGCTAAGTATTTCTCCAGACCTAAACCTTTTTATGCGTGTTTAGGGAATCCTCATATGGAGGATGGAGGAGCGAAAAGTCTATACATTTCACTAGCAAGTGTCATATCTTTATATAATAAAATATTTACAAAAATGCGCAACTACATCACCATTATCATCATCGTAATATATCATTGCCTACAGCCTAGTCTTTGGAATGCAGCTAATAAACAAATTACCTTGAGAAATTAGGCCTCAAATCAGATTTTTCCTCAAAAGTTAAAAAGCACATAATTAAAGAATAAATAAATCTCACATTGTAATTACAGATCATGGTATGAAGTTTGTTTTTGCTGTTTGTTTGATACAACAGCAATGTTTGGAAGCGACTACACACAAAAGGTGCTGCCAATTTACATTAGTTTAACTTGGTTTTCCAATATTCTGTGGAACTTTCCACTTCAGCAGCAGCTGCTACAACAGAGCACATTTGTGGGCGGAGCGTACATATATCAATTTCACTGCAGCTTTTTTAGTGGAATTGTTCAATAAAAAGAGAAAGCAGTTCTTGGCACCTGGTTGTCAAGAAAAATAAAAAGAAGAGTTAACGTTTTAGAATGAGTCCTGGGCCGGAAGGATACATCAGCTGCGTCCTCCAGATCACTCTGTACTTCAGCTGTGTTCAGAACTTTTAGCAGTCTATATATTTTAGCAGCATCTTCCAGAACTATCAGTGAACTGGTTTCCTGCCTATAGTTTTGCTATGTCCACTCTAGCAGCTGCTACTACAACAGAGCACACTTGTGGGTGGAGCTTAAATATGTAAATTTCACTGTAGGCTTGTGTCATGTTCACGTCCTGTTCTGTCTCTCCTGTCTGTTTCATTGTTTTTTTTTTCCTGCCCTTTTCTTTCTTCGCAGAAATGAAAATTTCCATGCACTTTCTGTGGTACTGAATCTCAAGGGAAACATGGTCATGCAGCAAGACAACGACCCTAAGCACACAAGACATTTTACCAAAGAATGGTTCAAGAAGAATAAAGTTAATGTTTTTTTTTTTGGAATGGGGCCAAGTCAAAGGCCTGGGCCGGAAGGATACATCAGCTGCGTCCACCAGATCACTCTGAATTTTAGCTGTTTTCAGAACTTTTGGCAGTCTATATATTTCAGCAGCATCTTCCATAACTATTAGTGAACAGGTTTCCTGACTATAGTTTTGCTTTGTCCACACTAGCAGCAGCTAATACAATAGAGCACATTTGTGGTTGAAGCTTAAATATGTAAATTTCACTGTAGGCTTGTGTCATGTTCTCGTCCTTTTCTTTTTTTCCTGCCCTTTTCTTTCTTCACAGAAATGAAAATTTCCATGCACTTTCTGTGGTACTGAATCTCAAGAGAAACATGATCATGCAGCAAGACAACGACTCTAAGCACACAAGACTGTCACGCTCTCGCTCTGTTTCCCTGTATTTCTGCGTTTCCTAGTGTGTTTCCCCAGTATTTTCCCGTCACGTGTTTGTAATTTGTAACTCAGCCTTTTCCCCCAGGTGTTCATTGTTTCCTGTTTCCTCTTTTAAAGTGGCTAAATGCTCAGCAGTTGCCTGAACTTACTCAGATGGTATTTAAGCATATATACATGGTATGTACAGTATATTAGCCTCTCTTGTCCTGGATTTCTTTCTCTCCCTCTCTCTCTCTCTCTCTCTGTAAGTGATACTGTGATCAGACAGCAGGAGGCAGCAGAGAGTTCACCCAAACACCCACTGCAGTCAGACTGACCCTGAGAGAAAATCACTGAATGAATAAAAGCACTTTAATTTCATTCATGCTCCAGATTATCACACCATTCATTCCCTCCTGCAGAAAACACAACAACACAACACACAAACAACTGCAACAACTACACAACAACTTAACACCTTATTAACAGTTATTACAGAGAGAGAGGGATAAAAACACAGAATAAGAGATTAGATGAATGGAAGAAAAAACAAGAGAGAGAAAGAGAGATAGAGAAAGAGATGGGGAAAGGGGAGAGAGAAATAAGAGAGAAAAAGAGAGGAGATGAATGGAAGAAAGAAAGAAAAAAGGCGTGAAAGAGAGAGAGAGAGAGAGAGATGGTGCTTTCTTTCTTTCTTTCTTTCTTTCTTTCTTTCTTCTCTTATCCCCTTTCCCTCAAACCACCCCATCTATCTCTATCTTACTTTGTATCTATCCTTTTTTCTTGCTTTCTTATACTCTCTGCCTCTAGATTTTATTCTCTCTTTCTTTCTCTCTCCTTGTTTCTCTCATTCTCCCACCATACCATCTATCTTTATCTTACTTTTCTTTCTTCCATTCTCTGTATCTCACATTATCACATCTCTGTATGCTTTCTTTCTTTCTTTCTTTCTTTATTTACTTATTTATTTATTTCACTACATCCCAACTATATCTTCTGCCTGTGTTATCCTTTTTCTTTCAATTCATTCTGTTCTTTGTCTCTCTTTTCTTCCATCTCTTTTCCCACCTTTCTTCTTACAGCTCTCTCTCTCTCATCCTTCTCTCATCCCTCTCTCCCTCCCTGTCATCCTCATTCTCTGGCTATCTCTCTTCTTGTATTTTTTACCTCTGTGTCTGTGTGTGTGTGAGGGATAAAGTAGGGCAAAAAAGTGATAGAGAAAAGTAAAAAGACATAGAAATAAAGATAAAAAAGAAAGAAAGAGATAGGATAAAGTGAGAGAAAAAAAGGAAATAGATAGATGGGATGGTGTGAGGAAAATAAGGTGGAAGGAAGGGGGAAATAGATGAAAAGAAAGAAACAAGGAAAAGGTTAGAAGACTGAAAGAGAGAGGGTGGGAGAAAGAGGTATGAGGGGGGAGGGTGTGAGAGAGTTAAGAAAGAAGACACGAAGAGACAGGGATGAGAGAGAGAGGGGGAGAGAGCTGTAAGAAGGAAGGCAGGAAGAGAGATGGAAGGAAAGACAGACAAGGAACAGAATGGATTGAAAGAAAAAGGATGACAGAGAGAGAGAAGTAGGAAGGAAGAGATAGTAGAGTAAGAAGACAGAGATAGAAAGATGGGATGGTATGATAGAAAGAAGGTGAGAAAGAGAGTAAAAGCTAGAGGCAGAAAAAGAAAGGAAGAAAGAAAGAAATGAAAACAGACAGAGAAGATAGGATATAGTGAGAGAAAAGGAAAAAAAGGAAAGAGACGGGATGATGTGAGGGGAAAAAGGTGGAAGGAAGGGAGAAAGAGAAAATAAGAGAAACAAGGAGATGGATGGAAGACTGAAAGAGAGATGAGATGAATAGAAGAGAAAGAGAGAGACAGAGAGAGATGGGAGAGGGGAACAGCGTGAGACAGTTAAGAAGGAAGACAAGAAAGGAGAGGGAGGAAAGAGAGAGGGAGAGAGAGCTGTAAGAAGAAGGCATGAGGAGAGATGGAAGGAAAGGCAGACAAAAAACAGAATGAGTTGAAAGAAAAAGGATAACAGAGAGAGAAGCAAGAAGAAAGAGATAGTTGGGATGATGTTGTAGAAAGAAAGAAAGAAAGAAAGAAAGAAAGAAAGAAACAGGCAAAAATGAATAGATAGAATAGTGTGAGAGATAGATGGGGTGGTTTGAGGGGAAAGGGGATAAAAGAAGGTGTGATGAGAAAAAAAGAAAGAAAGAAAGAAAGAAAGAAAGAAAGAAAGAAAAAAAAAGATGGAGTAAGAGTAACAAAAGTAATCAACAGAGGAAGAGAGAGTGAAAGAAAAAGGTAAAGGAAAGTAAGAGAAAGGGAGAGAGAGAGATAATGACAGAGGAAGGGAGAAAAAGGAAAAAGAAAGGAAAACAACAAGAAAGAGATCAGATCGGGTGAGAAAAACAGGATGACAGAGAGGCAGAAAGAAAGGAATAAAAGAAAGAAAGATTGAGATAGAGAGATGAAATGGAGTTAGAGTGAGAATGACAAGACAAGAGAGAGAGAAAGAGAGAGAGAGAGAGAGACAGATGGAGACAGACAGAAAGACAGATGGAGTCACGTTCTTGTTTTTGTGGTGGAGATTTCTTTTAGCTTGTCCTTTCTCCAAACTCTTCCCACTCCTCGTATGTTGTGTGTGTCTATGTATGTGTGTGTGTGTGTGTGTGTGTGTGTGTGTGTGTGTGTGTGTGTGTGTGTGTGTGTGTGTGCGCGTGTGTGTATGTGTGTGTGTGTGTGTTGTATGTTCATGCCGTTATGCAACCTGTCAGCTCATTCTGCTGTTGATGTGTTTAGATCCAGCAGTATCCCACACGCAACACACACACACACACACACACACACACACACACACACACACACACACATACGCAATTCCAGCCCTGCCCAAGTATAATTCAGAGCAGATAGCAGCAGACTGTCCAGACTATACAGTTTTCAGTTTTCAGACTCAGAACACACATACATTTTTTATATATTTATTAATAATATCTGAAAAATTACCATTTATCATAATAACATGATGTCATGATAAGAAACGCATAAACAACACAGTTTAATCACACTCTTACTAAAATACTGTGTGCTACAAATAGTTCATAGAACAACTAAATATTTTTTTAATTAACTTTTTTTTAAGGAGCACTTTACGTTTTTCACCAGCAGATGTTGCACTAGAGCACCAGCATCTCAGACACCATTAAAACCAATATATTTATCTGCTCCACCCTTGCTGAACCTAGCTGTTGTGTCTGATAGCAGAGGGACTTCTGCTCTACGTTGGAGGTTGACTGTTAATATCATGGCTAACCCACTCCAAACCTTCCAAGCCCAGCTGTGTAGTTAGTTAGCATAACAGCTTCAGCCCTGCTGAACCCAGCTAACTTCTGTATTAATCCCACTCTGTAGAGTTTTAGGCACTCCCCTTGCGTCCATATTCATGAAGCGCATGCAAAACAAAGAGGGTTCTGATTGGCCTGTTCTCTGCAAAGAGTCTGTGAGTCAGCCAAACAGTTTATAGTGTGGGCGGTTAGTGTTTTTTTTCCCCTCCTGGATGGGATGCGTTCAAGGGCATCATGGCTCCCATCAAAACTCATTTTATCTCAGACTACTCTAAAATATATCCATGTTAAAATGATGTTAAAATCTATCTATCTATCTATCTATCTATCTATCTATCTGTCTGTCTGTCTGTCTGTCTGTCTGTCTGTCTGTCTGTCTGTCTGTCTGTCTGTCTGTCTGTCTGTCTATTCCAGGTCAGGGGTACCTCACCAAAATTAATTTTTGCAACTTGGGATGTTTGTAATGTATAACAGAGAATGTTATAAGAATAGCAATATTTCGAAAAGGTTTCAGAAACTTGGTATGGTGTCAAAATAGGGTAAAATATTTTGAGAACCAGATGTATAATCCATAACCAAGATATTTTAATTGAAGAACGAGAGGACTATTACTGATATCAAAAATTTTAAAATCAGGTTTGAAAACCTGTTTTTCACTACTTTCAGTTTGAGAATTTTCTCGCTTTTAGTTTTGACCCTGTTTTTACGGGTAATTGAGTACTAGTCGGTCATTGGTTGCTGGAAATAAACCCCGCCCATTAAGGTAATTCCACTCGCTCACGTCAGCAAAAGGCCGCGACTTATGGCTTTTGGAAAATGATGAACTATTATATACAATATTAAATATTCCGTTTACTAACCTGATTTTAAAATTATTGATATCAATACTAGTCCTCTAGTTTTAAAATGTACATTTTTTCTTCCTTTCTCTCTCTCTCGCTCCATTAGTCTCTCTCTTTCTCTCTCTCTCTCTCTCTCTCTCTCTGTCTTTCTCTCTCTCTGTTATATAATTGATTGATGGATTCAGTCTGTTTTGCAGGTGTAACCCAGGTTACTAAAGCTGACACCCTTTAGAGAAATTACCCCTAGTAAGTATTATAGATTATCAAGTCCTAACGAATAAGATGAAAATAATAAAATATTAATTAATTAAAATATTAAAGAACTAAAAATATAATTAATAGGAATTTCTTTGTGAATTGAAATTAGAAAAAAAAAGAACTAAATAATTATTTCAGAAAATACTTATTTTAAAAATAAGGCAACTATTTCTTTAAATCTGACCAGCAGTGGTAATAGGACAACCCCTATCGCGCCAATTTTATCCAGTAGAAACCCTGAAACAGATCACGCCACTATTTTAACCAATAGATAACTCTGAAGCAGCCTACTGCGCGGGAAGACCAACCAATCAGCAGCTTAGTAAGTTAGTCTAGTACCCCCTGTGTGGAAAACGCATTCACTCTTGAGTTGGAAGCTGAACCGTGCGGATCGCGGCACAGCTATCGCGCTGAGAATAGAAAGCTACGTTGAGATATAAGTACCTCATACGTGAGTAATGCTTATTAGCCATCGGTACTAACGCTAGACGGCTAACAAGCAGTTCGGTCGTGTAAACCGGCGAGAGGATTTGTAACAGAGACGGAGTTATTCCGAGCGGGGAGCGAGTCTGTACAGCGGATCGCTTCGTCATCGCCGAGGTGAGCCGAGTGTACCGCGGATCGCTTAGTCATCGCCGCGGTGAGCCGAGTCTGTACAGCGGATCGCTTAGTCATCGCTGCGGGACACAGAGTCTTCACCGCGATCGCTTTGTCATCACCGCAAGGAGCCGATTCTTCGCTGTGAATCGTTTCGTCGCCCGAGCGGGAGCCGAGTCCTTGACGCGGATCCCAGACTAACAAAAAATAAAAGAATTCCGGATCGGATTTGGTGAGTTCTACACTTTAAAAGCTGGTATTTTGGTTGGTTTTACGTGCATAGGTGAAGGTATAACTGTTTAGCTAAGCTAATAAGAGTGGGTTAAGCAAATCTTTTTCAATTGTACCCTTTTTTTTTTCTGATGAGTTAAGGCTGTAATTCTGTAATGTTTAATACTACTGTGCTGTGATATATTAACGCTAAGTTTGGGATGTTAGATGTGTAACCAGAGACATAAGAACCTAAAAGGCTACTGTAAATAGTTGTTAAATGTTAGAAAAAAAACTCTGATTGAGCACTAAAAGCCATGTTTCATATGAATAGGCCAGTTTCCCTGGGGATGAATCTTACTGATCTGCTCTGACCTGCCGCCTGGGTGCGAGAGTCCAGTCGAGTGGGACACGAGCTGGCGAGCCACGGTCCACGGAACTTCGTACCCGAGCATTGATTCTGAGTATCCCATATTTTTGAGGTTGGACTGTTTTTCCAACTACTCTGAGTGAGTTACACTGCGCTAAACATAATAGACTGAAGTTCTCTAACCTCTAAAGGTTACTGGAAGCGCTAAACCTTCACTAGAGACTTTTATCTTGTTGAAATCCACACCTTTACTATATTTCTTTTATTGAATTTAATTGAATGATTGGGTTGAATTCTTTTGAACTTAATTTACTGTTGAATCATTTATTTTTGTTATTTTGTTATTTTGGTTAATTGTTTGGTTATATTGTTACTGTGAAACATTGGGAATCATTTATTCTGTTGGAAAAAGAAATCTGAGACTGAAAACTGTGTAAATTATATTATAGAATAATATAAATACCATACTTACCTCTTAACCTGCAAAATAGACAATACCTACCTTAAATACTTACCATAATTCCCTAATTATACTTACCTTAGATATTGATCCAAAACCCCTAACTTAAAACCTAAAATAAGGAAAAGAAACCGATGATTAAAAACCCTAATAAAACCTAAAATACTAACGCTGAGGACTGAGTAATAAAATAGTAAATACTTTCTAAATATATATCTAAAATATTATAAACGTCTAACACTGGGTATTATGTAGAATATTTATAGAAAGAGGGAAACAAAATTGATACATACCTCTTGGTGAATACCATTGTTTATTATTTGTTTTATTGTGATACTGTGTTTTCTTTGATCTTTTTTTTTATTTTATTTCCTTACCCCCTACCCTGTTTACCTATTGAGACCCCTATTTTTAAAGTTTTAATACAATTTCTGTAATTTTACCCCAGTTTAATTTTGTGTCTTTATTATTGCTGCTTCACGAGCGAACCTAAACTGGTCCATCAGTTCCCTTTGTCCATTCTAAAATTAAACTTACCTGTAGTCACCTCTAGGGAGCGCTACAGAGCTTGGCGAGCCAGCCAGGAGCAGTTAACACTAAAAGACACTAAAATAAAAGCCTCTGCCCAACTTACGATAATTATTCAAATTAGAGTGCCTTGTCAACTAACAGATAACCTAAATAGCCAACATGGAATTAATAGAACAAGAAGCTGTTGTGGTGGCAAACTCAGTCCTCGTTAGTGGTCTAACCGAAACTGAAACTGATAATGATCTAACTACCTACCTAGAGCAGCATGGTCCCATCAGTCGAGTACTCCGCATTGATGACCCAACATCCTCATTTCATAGAGCTGCAGTAGTTGAGTTCAAAACTGCTCATGCTTTGAAAACACTTAAAGCACTTCCACACACCTATCATAGCCCTAGCCAAGAAGGTGTTGCTTATCACCTAAAAGCCCTAGCCACAGTGTATGCACCTTCAGCCGCTGAACGCGCCACCCACTGCTTCCTGGAAGAATTAAGGAAACTCTCAAATAAGAGTGGTAAACCGTTCTCTGAACTCCTACAAGAACACCTCTCCCTGTGCAGTGAGTCGAGCATACCTAAACCAGTTCATGATGATACCAGTGTAGAACACCCAGCAGCTGCTGTTGTGAGTGATGTTCCATCGATTCATCAAGCACCTTCTTATTCACACCGCCCAAGTGCCGTATCAACTGACTCTGGAACACAAGCCAGTGCAAGTGTAAACATCCCATTGTGCGATGCAAACCCACCTGCAGTACAGCGCGTCGTCGTTGAGCATATAGTGAGAAGTGAAGAAGCTGCTTCTCATTCCCATGCAACCATAAAACTCCGAACCTTCTCAGGAAGAATTCCTCATCCCGCTCATGAGGTAGATTACGACACTTGGCGTAACAATGTCGAACTTCTCCTGAGAGACCCTGTCTTGTCAGATTTACACCGAGCCCGTAAGATTCTGGATAGTCTTCTGCCTCCAGCCGCCCACCTTGTAAAGCATTTAGGCCCGATGTCTGCACCCAAGGCCTACCTCGAGTTGCTTGATTCAGCTTTTGCCACGATTGAGGAGGGCGATGAACTTTTTGCAAAATTTCTAAATACTCTGCAAGACGCAAACGAGAAGCCATCGGAATATTTCCAGAGGCTGCATTCAGTGATGAATAGAGTTACGAAGCAAGGAGTTGTACCTGCTGTTGAAGCTGATAAACAGATACTGCGTCAGTTCTGTCGCGGATGCTGGGACAATGGGTTGATCGCTGACCTCCAGTTAGAGCAGAGGAAACATGAGCCCCCACCACTCTCTGAAATGTTACTCCTGCTACGTACGGAAGAAGAGAAGCAAGTAGCCAAGGAGAGACGGATGAAAAAACACCTTGGAGCTGTTAAGCACCGCATTGGCTCTCATGCTATTCAGGCAACGAATGAGGCTGAAGGAAAAGAAGAATCACTGACCAAGATGGTGAAGGAGCTAAAGACACAGATGGGTGAGTTTCATGGACACCTCAAGGCCTTAAGATCTCAAAAGAATCCCACTCCTTCTGAAGATATGTCCGAGTTGAGAAACCAAGTTGTTCAGCTTCAGAGTCAAGTAGCACGTCTACAAACCAGTTGCACCTCTGAGAAGAAAGAACTACGCCAGGATGACAAGGTGAGACGACCTAACAAAACTGTGAGACATAATCCTCCAACCACTGTCTCTAAGCCAGCTGATGGGAGGCCCAGAGCCTGGTATTGTTTTTCGTGTGGCGAAGATGGACATATAGCTGCTTCATGCCAGTCTGTCCCGAATCCATCTTTAGTGGCCACTAAAAGAAAACATCTGAAGGAAAAACAACGAGCGTGGGACTTGGGAGAAACCTCCGAACCCTCTTTAAACTGATGTCAGGCTCTGTCGAGGGACGGATGGAGGCTGACCATGTGAAAAGTCCCCACCCTTACAAGATGTCAGCAAAGAGTAATGCTGTTCATGCAACTTCACAAAACCAACTACCGCATAGGCTGGTAGGAACCAAATGTACTTCCCGAGTAACTATCAATGGTCACAGCCACGATTGCCTTCTGGACACCGGATCTCAAGTCACCACAGTTCCTCAGTCATTTCATGAAACCTGGTTGCCCCACATAAGTGTTAAACCCCTTAGTGATTTGCTTGAAGTAGAAGCAGCGAACGGACAGCTTGTACCATATCATGGATACATCGAACTGACCATCACATTTCCCAAAGAGATATTGGGCACCACTCTGACTATCCCCACCCTAGCCCTGGTAGTTCCAGATGCAAATGGCTCAACCCAGTCTTCTGTACTGATCGGTACCAACACCTTAGATGCCCTCTATGAGAGCTACTGTGAAGGTAGCCCAGAAAAACCTCTTCCACATCGCTATGGGTATAAGATGGTACTGCAAACGCTTGAAATCCGACACAAGCAAACAGACGACAGCCGAGTAGGAGATGTACGACTCTCCAGCCAAGAACCACGCGTCATTCCTGCACGTCAAAGTTTAGTGTTAGAGGGTTCAGTGACCACCAAAAACCCAGAGACCAGAGTCGTCATACAACAACCCACTACTCCTCTTCCAGGAGGGCTGATAATCACAAGTAGTTTACTTACCTTACCTAGCAAGCCCCGTGCCAGATTGCCAGTAATGTTGAGGAATGAATCAGATCACGACATAGTGCTTATGCCCAAACGAGTTATAGCTGAGCTACATGCAGTGCAGCAGGTTGTCCCTAGTGTAACCCCTGCAGAGAAATTAGCTTCAAAATCCCAATCATCTACCCCTACTCCAGGAGTGCAGATTGACTTTGCTGATTCTCCCATTCCCGAAAGATGGAAAGAAAGGATAACTCAAAAGCTTAATGCCATCCCTGAAGTTTTCGCACACCACGATCTTGACTTTGGTCATTCAAGCAAAATAAGACACCACATCAGACTAAATGATGAGACTCCCTTTAAACAAAGGGCCAGACCCATACACCCCCAAGACATCAATGCTGTGCGCCAACACCTGGAAGAACTGCTAGAAGCTGGAGTGATTAGAGAATCTGAGTCATCGTTTTCATCTCCCATTGTCGTAGTCCGAAAAAAGAATGGTGACATCAGGCTTTGCGTGGATTACCGCAAGTTGAATCTGCAGACAGTGAAGGATGCCTATGCCCTGCCAAATCTTGAAGAGACTTTTTCGGTGCTGAGTGGTTCCCAATGGTTCTCAGTGCTAGATCTGAAATCTGGTTACTACCAGATAGAACTAGCAGAAGAAGACAAACATAAGACCGCTTTCGTATGTCCATTAGGGTTCTGGGAATTTAACAGGCTGCCGCAGGGGATTACCAACGCCCCTAGTACTTTCCAGAGGCTCATGGAGAGATGCGTATCTGACCTGAATTTAAAAGAAGTCATTGTCTTTTTAGACGACCTTATAGTATTCTCTGCAACCCTGGAAGAACATGAGCAACGGCTGCTCAGGGTCCTTCAAAGGTTAAAAGAGTACGGGTTGAAATTGTCCCCCGAAAAATGTAAATTTTTCCAAACATCTGTCAAGTACCTTGGACATGTCGTATCCCGGAATGGTGTTGAAACTGACCCTGAAAAAATCAAAACTCTTAGAGACTGGCCAAGTCCGAGACACCTTAAAGAGCTACAATCGTTTTTAGGATTCGCCGGATACTACAGAAGATTCATACAGGACTACTCAAAAATAGTGAAGCCTTTGAACTCCTTAACCATTGGTTATGGTCCTGCGAAGAGAAGCAAAGTGAACTCTGGGAAATCTCCTCTTTTTAAGCCTAAAGAACCCTTTGGATGCCGTTGGACAGAGGAATGTCAATCCGCCTTTACCACAATCATCGACAAATTGACTTCAGCCCCTGTGCTAGCGTATGCCAATTCCAAACTCCCGTATGTTCTACATACTGACGCAAGCACCACAGGTTTAGGAGCTGCACTCTACCAAGAACAGGATGGACAACTAAGAGCAATCGCCTTCGCTAGTCGTGGACTTTCACACAGTGAGTCTAGGTATCCCGCCCACAAGCTGGAGTTTTTAGCCCTCAAGTGGGCTGTAACTGAGAAGTTCAGCGACTATCTCTATGGCAATACATTCACAGTCATCACAGACAGTAATCCCTTAACCTACATCCTAACCTCTGCCAAACTAGATGCCACAAGTTACCGGTGGTTGTCTGCTTTATCCACTTTCTCATTCACCCTTCGGTACCGACCTGGAAAACAGAACCTAGACGCTGATGCTCTTTCCAGACGTCCTCACGACCATACAATAGATGACCCCATCTCACAGAAGGAAGAGGATAGAATCCGTCAGTTTACCTTGAAGCATTTGCCAGAGCTTGCTGACAACACCAAACTTGACACTGAAGTAGTTCACGCCATCTGTGAAGCTCGCTTAGTACGCCAGTCTTCAAATAAATCCTCAGAAGGTTCCAGAATCCCATTTGTAGAATCATTGGCTTCAAATCCGGATTGCCTACCAGATGACTTTGTACAAGATGAATTCCTTGATGGGTTCCCGCTAAATTCTAGAGTGCCTGCAGCAGAAGTCCGTGACAAACAGAACTCGGATGTGGCTATTCGAGAAATAATCTCTTCTTTAAAGGGGGGAGGGGTGCCATCTCCGTCAGTAAAGAAGGAGATCCCACAGTTGTCCCTTTTGTGTCGAGAGTGGAACAAACTGTTCTTGAAAGACGGCATACTGTATAGGAGACGCCAAGGAGAACAGGAGATGCAGTACCAACTGGTCCTCCCTGAACAGTGGCGAGACATGGTCATGACAAGCCTTCATGATAATATGGGTCATTTAGGTGTAGAACGCACCTTAGATTTAGTAAGGTCACGATTCTACTGGCCTGGAATGGCACATGACATCAGCCACAAGATTAGAACTTGTCGCCGCTGCATCCTACGTAAAGCACCGCTGGAGAGAGCTGCCCCTTTGGTCAACATCCGAGCTACCAGACCTCTAGAGTTAGTCTGCATGGATTTCCTTTCGATTGAGCCTGACCGAAGCAACACAAAAGACGTGCTGGTCATCACCGATTTCTTCACCAAGTACGCTGTAGCCGTGCCTACCCCAAACCAAAAAGCCAAGACAGTCGCTAAATGTTTGTGGGAACATTTCATAGTTCACTATGGCATTCCAGAACGACTCCACAGCGATCAAGGTCCTGACTTTGAATCAAAGACAATAAAAGAATTATGTGAAGTGATTGGTACACACAAAATTCGCACCACACCATACCATCCAAGAGGGAATCCAGTAGAAAGGTTCAACCGAACACTACTAAGTATGATTGGAACCCTAAGAGAAGAACAAAAAGCCCACTGGCATGACTTTGTAAAACCTCTAGTGCACGCTTACAACTGCACCAAACATGAAAGCACCGGATTTACACCCTACGAGCTTATGTTCGGGAGAAGACCACGATTACCGATTGACCTCATCTTTGATATCTTTCCTGGTCAGCCAGAAGGGAAATCTCACTCTCAATATGTGAAACATCTCAAAATGCGACTAGAGGAGAGTTACAAGCTAGCCATGGGGAACACAACTAAGATGGCAGAAAAGAACAAGACCAGATTTGACAAAAGAGTGGTAGAGTCTACTTTGGAGGAGGGAGATCGAGTGTTGGTCAGGAATGTAAAGCTACGAGGTAAGCACAAGCTGGCTGACAGATGGGAACCTACAGTCCATGTTATTGTGAAGAGAGCAGGGGAACTTCCTGTGTACACTGTCAGACCTGAAAATCAAAAAGGACAGCTGCGCACACTACACAGGGATCTGTTGCGACCCTGTAACTTCTTGTCGACAGAAGATGTAACTCCCAAAATCAAGGTAACAAAACCTAGGACAAGAGCAGCATCACATATAAATGACCCTGAAGAATCTGAAGTCGATTCAGATTTTGATGAAAGCCCCATTCACTACTACACATACCCACTCAGATTCAATCCAATAGAAGCAACATGCTCTATTGAGAACCCACCAAAAACAACCTCTGAAAACATACCTGAAGTAATCTCTGAGAATTTACCTGAAAACCTACCTGAAATGATTCCTGAAAACTTACCTGAAATGATTCCTGAAAACCCACCTGAGGATAGGGATGTCTTTCCCGAGTTACCAGGAGAAACATCACATATCACACTTGTAGCTACTGATCCTACTGTACACCAAACTGACTCCAAGGACACACCCGAACAAGTGGAACCTGAAAGCAAGATGGAAGAAGAGACAGAAATTCATCAACAGTCTTGTATAGCTGAAGAGGATGAAATGGAAAACCCAGTGAGACACTCTACTAGGTCTAGAACAAGAGCCAAAAGATTAACCTACCCTGAGTTAGGGAATCCCCTCATCTCCGTAGTACAGTCACTATTTCAAGGCCTAAGTACTGCCTTTACCCAGTCCCTCCTAGAAACCCCTTATGGGAACCCAGATTCACCTGATTACCATGCCCTTCGCATGCACAGGGACGTGCATACCGTTTAAGGCGGGAGGATGTAACCCAGGTTACTAAAGCTGACACCCTTTAGAGAAATTACCCCTAGTAAGTATTATAGATTATCAAGTCCTAACGAATAAGATGAAAATAATAAAATATTAATTAATTAAAATATTAAAGAACTAAAAATATAATTAATAGGAATTTCTTTGTGAATTGAAATTAGAAAAAAAAAGAACTAAATAATTATTTCAGAAAATACTTATTTTAAAAATAAGGCAACTATTTCTTTAAATCTGACCAGCAGTGGTAATAGGACAACCCCTATCGCGCCAATTTTATCCAGTAGAAACCCTGAAACAGATCACGCCACTATTTTAACCAATAGATAACTCTGAAGCAGCCTACTGCGCGGGAAGACCAACCAATCAGCAGCTTAGTAAGTTAGTCTAGTACCCCCTGTGTGGAAAACGCATTCACTCTTGAGTTGGAAGCTGAACCGTGCGGATCGCGGCACAGCTATCGCGCTGAGAATAGAAAGCTACGTTGAGATATAAGTACCTCATACGTGAGTAATGCTTATTAGCCATCGGTACTAACGCTAGACGGCTAACAAGCAGTTCGGTCGTGTAAACCGGCGAGAGGATTTGTAACAGAGACGGAGTTATTCCGAGCGGGGAGCGAGTCTGTACAGCGGATCGCTTCGTCATCGCCGAGGTGAGCCGAGTGTACCGCGGATCGCTTAGTCATCGCCGCGGTGAGCCGAGTCTGTACAGCGGATCGCTTAGTCATCGCTGCGGGACACAGAGTCTTCACCGCGATCGCTTTGTCATCACCGCAAGGAGCCGATTCTTCGCTGTGAATCGTTTCGTCGCCCGAGCGGGAGCCGAGTCCTTGACGCGGATCCCAGACTAACAAAAAATAAAAGAATTCCGGATCGGATTTGGTGAGTTCTACACTTTAAAAGCTGGTATTTTGGTTGGTTTTACGTGCATAGGTGAAGGTATAACTGTTTAGCTAAGCTAATAAGAGTGGGTTAAGCAAATCTTTTTCAATTGTACCCTTTTTTTTTTCTGATGAGTTAAGGCTGTAATTCTGTAATGTTTAATACTACTGTGCTGTGATATATTAACGCTAAGTTTGGGATGTTAGATGTGTAACCAGAGACATAAGAACCTAAAAGGCTACTGTAAATAGTTGTTAAATGTTAGAAAAAAAACTCTGATTGAGCACTAAAAGCCATGTTTCATATGAATAGGCCAGTTTCCCTGGGGATGAATCTTACTGATCTGCTCTGACCTGCCGCCTGGGTGCGAGAGTCCAGTCGAGTGGGACACGAGCTGGCGAGCCACGGTCCACGGAACTTCGTACCCGAGCATTGATTCTGAGTATCCCATATTTTTGAGGTTGGACTGTTTTTCCAACTACTCTGAGTGAGTTACACTGCGCTAAACATAATAGACTGAAGTTCTCTAACCTCTAAAGGTTACTGGAAGCGCTAAACCTTCACTAGAGACTTTTATCTTGTTGAAATCCACACCTTTACTATATTTCTTTTATTGAATTTAATTGAATGATTGGGTTGAATTCTTTTGAACTTAATTTACTGTTGAATCATTTATTTTTGTTATTTTGTTATTTTGGTTAATTGTTTGGTTATATTGTTACTGTGAAACATTGGGAATCATTTATTCTGTTGGAAAAAGAAATCTGAGACTGAAAACTGTGTAAATTATATTATAGAATAATATAAATACCATACTTACCTCTTAACCTGCAAAATAGACAATACCTACCTTAAATACTTACCATAATTCCCTAATTATACTTACCTTAGATATTGATCCAAAACCCCTAACTTAAAACCTAAAATAAGGAAAAGAAACCGATGATTAAAAACCCTAATAAAACCTAAAATACTAACGCTGAGGACTGAGTAATAAAATAGTAAATACTTTCTAAATATATATCTAAAATATTATAAACGTCTAACACTGGGTATTATGTAGAATATTTATAGAAAGAGGGAAACAAAATTGATACATACCTCTTGGTGAATACCATTGTTTATTATTTGTTTTATTGTGATACTGTGTTTTCTTTGATCTTTTTTTTTTATTTTATTTCCTTACCCCCTACCCTGTTTACCTATTGAGACCCCTATTTTTAAAGTTTTAATACAATTTCTGTAATTTTACCCCAGTTTAATTTTGTGTCTTTATTATTGCTGCTTCACGAGCGAACCTAAACTGGTCCATCAGTTCCCTTTGTCCATTCTAAAATTAAACTTACCTGTAGTCACCTCTAGGGAGCGCTACACAGGGGTCTGTTATTTAAAGGTTCCTCTGGTTTTTCCCAGTGTTTCTGACAATGACAGGTGGTGTGTGTGTGTGTGTGTGTGTGTGTGCAGTCTGGTGTTCTCCGTCTCTGCATGCACGTCCTCTAAACCACAGTTCATCTGAGTTAAGCCTTTTCAGCAAAATGTCAAATCACATTCCTCACACACACCCATCCAGACACACACACACACACTCACACACACACTCACACACATGCAGACATTGAAGTGATAGAAAATCAGTTCCCTCCCAAACACGATTCTCTAACATGATCATAAGTGTCGGTAGCACGTGTCTTCACCTCACAGACCCAGAACCACAACGGTCAATTGCATATCACGCAGCTGGATTTAGAAGTCTTGTAAGTAAACCGATTACTGATTACTGATTACTCCTTTAAAAAGTAACTTAGTTACTTTATGGACTCCTTGATTTTAAAAGTAATTAAGTTACTTTACAAGTTACTTTATTAGTTACTTTCAGCAGCTGCAGACACCACCTCCCGCCGCCTTAACATAAACATTATAACCAGTTTTGCCAATACTCCAAAAAATGCATTTTTAACAGCAACAATGTATCTCTAGACATTTAAAGTTGAACTATTTCCTGAAAAAATAAGTTTTTTGTTCATAAAAATAAAAGACCATTTCTCTTGAATTAACTTAACATAAATATATTTTTTATAAAAAATAAATTATGGTGTTTCTTGATTTCACTTAACATAAATAATTGTTTTTATAAAAAAATATATAAAATAAAGAAAGTCTTTCTTGACCTGACATATTTAACACTGTAAAACTGAACATTGAACCTGTTGTTCTCTGCAGGGCAGCAAGGAGTGGTTTTATAAATCAAAATGTGTATATGGTCTAGACCAGGGATCACATATATGTGGACTGTGGTCCGGGTCCGGACCCAGACGTTGTCTAATGCGAACCCAAACCCTGTTTTCTCATCTGTATTTGAATTTCTTCAGATTGTGGCAAAATGTGTTGCTTTTTTATCTTTTTTTGGGGGTCTGGCAGTAATCATGACTGGTTGTGTAAAAAGTGCTTTTTATGTTTACTCAGGTTATGTTTGTCTGATATTAAAGTGCGTTTGATGATCTGAAAAATGTAAGTATGACAAAAAAGCAAAAACAAATACGAATAAAAAGCAAATACTTTTTCACACCACTGTGGGTGTGAAGTTTTACTCTAGAATCTACATTACTGACCCCCACTTAAAGCCAGTAATAATGGCTCATGTACAGATTAACTCAGACAACATACTGAATATCAGTTGGTTACCAGAAACCAAACCAGACAGGGGCAGGTTTTTCTTCTGTGCAACAAACGAAGGGCAAGCAAGTTGTACAGACTAGAGAGATGAGGTTGTAAATTTAAGAATGAGACAGAGGGAGAGACTGGGCAGATAACACACTTCATTAACATTTCTCAGTGTACCTGTAAGTGCTTCACACCTCCTACTGCTGATAGATATATCCACCCAGATCAACAAACTGTGGCGGGAGCAGGGCAAAGTCGCCAGTTCACCAATCCAATCCTTTCTTGGTGTTGGGTTCATTTTGCATAAGGGCACTATAAGTAGAAACAAAGACTTTGGTTGGACTTCCACCAATAAAGTGCTGGAGCCGGAGTCGGTTCCTGTGAACCTGTGAACCTTTTAAGAACCGACCCGAGTTTCCACTGCTTTAAGGAGTCACTCACTACGTATGTAAATGTGGGCGTCAACAGAATTCGGGGGGCGATTTGAAAACAACATGGCGGAACCCGAGCTCCTTTTAAAACTTGTGCTGCTCTCCTCGGCGGAGCACTGTTGATTCATTTTCATTCATTTTGCTGCTTCTGCTGCTCTTAGCTGTGAATGGAGGTGAGGTTTGTTAATAACTTTGACCCGGAGACACTTCAACGCCCCGCCCTTTGGACACTTGCGCACAGACCAGCAAGATTGTGGGGCCAGAACAGAACCAGCTTTTCTGGCCGAGAACCTGTGATTTTGCAGTGGTAACACAAAGAACTGTTCGGGAACCTGGGACCAGCACCGGAACCATGCCGGTGGAAAAGCGCCCTATGTGTGTTTATTCGATTGGCCGCTTCTTTCAATGTGAGTGCTGTTGGTGAAGAATGGTGAATCTTTGTGGCTCTTTCTGACTCAAGGAAAGGGGTAGGCTCAGGGATGCACTGCAGGCAGAAGGAAGGCAGAGTCACAGGTTCACTGGTCAATCCGACTCTAGTCTCTCGACAAAGGATAGTCTGTGATTGGACTAGAGCACCATATGTGGAAATAAACACTTTGGTTTAACATAGCTATAGGCTATATTTCTATATGTGTCTATGTCAATTGACCTGTCACTGGGCTAAGATAACCATTGGTGAAGAATGCGGGTCAAAGTGGTGTTCTGCTTCTTTCCCCAGGCTGAGATCCAAAACCATGTTTGGTTTATTGATTGGGGAACACCTTGTCTGATCTGTATAAAATCTGTAACCATGTTCTTGAGGTACATGTTAGCATTTCACTAATTTGATGCTGGGCAATCTCAGCTTTTTCACAGTGGATTCTGCAGCTGTTGGTCCAACAACAGAACAAAAGCAGCAAAGATCAGCAAACCAATAGAGGGTAAGTGATGAAAAGGAGACTTATCCAATGGCACAGAAAAAACTAAAGCAATTCAGAAGATTGAATGATAGTACTGGTGAAAGTGAATTTAGGTACTAAGAGCATTTTCACACCTAAAGTTAGTTTAAACTGGTCAACGTCTGCTAAAAGGTTTGTAGGCTTGAATTGTTTTCCATTTGGTTTGATTTGTTTGTAACAACATTTGTCACAACATACCACATAACCCCGGTCTCTCCACTAATTGGTCAGAGTTGTCAGGGGCAGAGCAAGAAAGTTAATACAGGAAGATTCTTCTCTGGTTTGGAATAGCACATACTTTAGTGCAGTTCAGCATGGAGCAGCAGCAGAGATGGCATTAGTAATTATCTGGTAATAAATCAGATTAAACTGCACCTGAACAGCCGTTTAACCGAAACACGAGGAGGATACAGTATATCGTCGCTGTCCAGTGAAAAACAGGATCTCCAATCTCCAAAACAGCAACTTTACAGGAGAGAGAAAAAATCTTGTAAACTTTCAATGGAAGTCAATGTAAAAAGAGTTTATTTCATGTCATTTTGAAGAGGTTCTATTGGTCCGTTCATAAAGAAATTTTGGCAAAGTGTAAGGGACAGTTTGTCTGTTCAAATTATGTAATAAACTAAAAATGGACACAAATGGAGATAAGTGTTTTTCATAGGACAGCGGCGATATGATTGTTGGGTCAAATCGCAAAGCAAAAATCCAATATTTTGGATTTTACCATAAACAAACTGCTCTAAAGTGGGATTATTGTATTTACCTACCCAAACGAATCTGAAGAAGGGAGCAAATTAACCATTTTCCAATACCTAATGTCCAGTTTAAGTAAACTAATGGACTAGTGTGAAAGCACAATATACTGTAAAGCTGTGCCAACAAAAAGGGTTAGGAACACAGCTGACCAGCGTTTCTTAATGATAAGACTGTGTTTTTGGTTAGTTTGATGAAAATGTGCACACACACACACACACACACACACAAGAAAGCAAGTAAGGAAGGACAACACATAATGATGATGGCCTTGTGTTATGACAGGTTTAAAAGGTTAAATGCAACACTTAAACTCCCTGTCTGGGCGGAGGTGATAAGAATGTGTAGAGGCAGCAGAAAAGAGGGAAAGGGGAGAGTAGGAAAACGAGGGAGAGAGAGAGAGAGAGTTACAGCGTAAAGAAAGTGTAAGTATGTTTGTTTAATAGAGAAGCAGGTTATGAATATGCTTCCTCTCAGAACACAAACACAGTGTTCAACTTTGCATATTCCTTTATCCCTATATCCCTTACATCCATATAACTAGGGACGCCCTGATGTGATTAATTGGATTTGAATTAGAGTTCAGATTCTCTGCCCAAGTCCAACCAAATTTCGTGATTTCCAACCACTTTCCTCAGGTTGGGCGTCAGACGTAAGCATCTGTTTATTAATTCTATTTTTATTTAATATAAAGCTATGGCGTGATAATTACAATAAAGTAAAGTAACAAATCAAACTGAGTTTAACAAAAATGCTAAACTGAAACTGGAAGAAGTATGTTTAAGGTGAGAATTGATGTGAAATATTTATTTTATTCATTGAATATAAAATCCAAAATCAGAAAAGGTTGGGACAGTATGAAAGTGTTTTTTTTTTCATATTTCATCTCATGTTTGTCTGCTGAACATGATTTCCTTTATCAGTAAAACATACATTCCTGTATTTGAAGAATGCAACACATTTCAAAAAAGTTGGGACAGTAAATGGGACTGCTAAATTTCCTTCTTAATCAATAAAAAATCCATGCATCTAAAGCATTTACCACCAAGCAATGCAGGTGTTTTAGCAAGTGTCCAATATATTTGGCACCAATATATTAGTGCCAAAAGCAAACACTACAAGATTGCATTGCTTTTCCTCACTAACATGCAGAATACATGCCCAAATTAAGCAGCACACAGTGGAATACATTGCAGTTGAGCTGTTAAGGAGGTTTGTATGCAATTCTGACAAAAAGTTCAGCATTTTGGTTTGGAAAATATACATTCTTGTGTATTGTTTTTCAATAAAGAGATGAAGTGCAGTGAAATGTAATGTAATCGTGGTTTTGCATTTCATTTTGGCACTTATTCTGAATGTAAGTTAGTGGAAAAACAATACATTTTGAGGATTGTCTGTGTGACATTTTTCTGTTTCAAAATTCTGTGCAGCTTTTGGTTTTGCATGGTCTTGTTGAAACACGTTATTTTTCATCTTTCACTTTCAACCAAAATGGAACATAGATTCAGCGAACCCCTCTGACATTTTTCCCATGTCTTTTTCATGACACATTGCTGGGAAGTTGGGGGGGGTAAAGTTCCAAATATGTCTTGGATGATCAACTGCATCTGGGGTAAGAGATAAATCAAGTTAATTAGATGATTCCCCCACGGACTGACTGTTGTTCGAATTAAACCAGGTCTCTATTCTTTCCTCTTCTATTAACAATATAGGCTGACCGTTCAACAGTACTATAGTACAGAATTATTCTATAAATAAAAAGTGTTCAACTAAACAGAATTATGTTTTATACTTTAGATTCTTCTAAGTAGCACAAGTATCTTTGAGGACAAGTCTGCACACTCTTGGTATTTTAATCTCAGTGTCTTCATGAGGGAGAATCACCTGGAATAGTTTTCTCTATCTGTCTTGAAGAAAGGAGTTCCTGGAGGTGCTGAACAATAGTTGCTGCTTTTTCTTCACGCTGTGAAGCTCCAGCTCATCCCAAATCAATTTTGTAGAAAACAAATTAAATAAAGAAACACATTAAAAGAAATAAAGAAAAACATTGAATTAGAAGGTGTGTCCAAACTTTTGACTGGTACTGTAGATATACAGCTCTGGAACAAAATTAAGAGACCACTTCAGTTTCTGAATCAGTTTCTCTGATTTTGCTATTTATAGGTTTATGTTTGAGTAAAATAAACATTGTTATTCTAGTTTATAAACTACAGACAACATTTCTCCTAAATTCCAAATAAAAATATTGTCATTTAGAGCATTTATTTACAGAAAATGAGAAATGATACAGAGCTTGCAGACCTCAAGTAATGCAAAGAAAACAAGTTGATATTCATAAAGCTTTAAGAGTTCAGAAAAAATCAATATTTAGTGGAATATTTAGTGTTTTTTAATCACAGTTTTCACACATCTTGGCATGTTCTCTTCCACCAGTCTTACACACTGCTTTTGGATAACTTTATGCCTTTACTCCTGGTGCAAAAATGCAAGCAGTTCAGTTTGGTTTGATGGCTTGTGATCATCCATCTTCCTCTTGATTATATTCCAGAGGTTTCCAATTTGTTAATTCTGTTGTGAATTTGCTTTGGTGATTTAGGTAATTGTCCTGTTGCATTACCCAACACTGTAAAAAAAAAAAAAATCATATTTTTACAGAAAATAACTCTAAATGTTTACACTATTTATCCCTTTTCTTTTACTGCAGTCTAATTCTGTCAAATTACAGACATTTTCTGTTAATTACAAGCCCCTGTTCTAATTTTACATATTATGACATTAATGAGAGATTACGGTTAAAACTCTTATTTTTAGGGCTATATTGCTATATTATTTTTATGGTATTTTTCCATGTTCTTAGGTTATATAGATATGTATGTAAAATTACTTATTATTATATGTAATTATATGTGTGTGTTATTATTTAAAGGTTTATTTCTTTCCCAACAACTCAGTGTTTTTCTTCATAATTGTAAGGTTTATTTATTTATTTTTTATTCATTGTTAAAAAAAAAATACAGAAAATAACCATAGAAATAAAAAGTTTTTTTCTTTCTTTTATGTAAAAGAAAATATACCTAAAAAAAAAAAAAAATGTCTGTGTGCCATGGCTATGTTAATTAGATGTTCAGTTTAGAGGGCTCACCATGATGTAGTTTCATAGCAGTTTTATCCACCTGGCTGGGTTTTAGACTGTGCTAATATAAGTGGTTTCACTCTCTGAGCACTTTTTATTGCTCTAAATGAGCAGAGAGCCTGTTAAAAAAGAAATTCTGAAAAGATCATACAGTTTGTCACTGAATGTCACTGAATGTCACTGAATGAGTCAAATACACATTAATTTGTGAATCATACAGCTCACAACTTGAAAGACAATGAAGTTAGTTAAAAAAAGGTAAAATAACAGTTTTTCCCTGCAGAACATTGATTGAAATCGATTTATTGAAGAAATTGAATTGTAAATATGCTCTGAAAAACTGTAAAATACTGGTGTATGTATGTGAAACCTTTAATGAAAATGCATGTGAATCTACTGGTTTTGCACTTCATATGAATGAAAGTATTTTACTTTAATTTTAGGGTTTTTGTTTGGCAGCCGCTGCTGCCAGTAATTTGACCGTTTTTTTTACGGTTTTATTTTTTAGAGTGAACTTCTACAGAGTTTCAGCTAAAGCACAGACAGTCTCACATTATCTTGCCGAATATTTTGATACAGTTGGAAATTCATCTTCCTGATTTTAAACTGGCTGGGCCCTGATGCAGCAAAGCAGGTCCAAATCATGATGTTCCCTACACCATACTTTATAGTTGGGATGATTTTTTTTATGGTGATGTGCAGTTTTCCTTATCCGAGATACAGTGCAGCAATAGTTTAAACATTATCGTTCCATCTATTACAGCAAGTTATCCAGACCCTGAACCAACAAAGCATTACCTAAGGTCACAGGTAATTTATGGGGGGGCAAACACTTTTTCACAAAGGACTAGATTGGTTTGGATAGTTTTTGTCCCTAAAAAAAAAGAAATTATCATTTAAAAAGTGCTTTTTATTTTTACTCAGGTGATATTTGTGTGATATAAAAATTTGTTTAAAAATCTGAAAAATGAAATTATAACAAAAAAGCAAAAACAATTTTGTGTGTGTGTGTGTGTGTGTGTGTGTTGCCCAGTTCAGCTTGAACTATTATTATTATTATGGGTAAATCTGAGTAAACACAGCTTTAAAGAAAGTGGCTATTCTTAATCTGTACTGAGGCTTTATATCAGTATCCTAATTGAATGGATACCTGCAGGTTTCCTCCACCTTAATGAGGGAAGAGAGAGAATCAGAGGTCTAACTAAAGTTCAATAGGTCAGACTGAGCTAAATTGAGGTTAGAGAAACAACAGATGGTCTCTGTGCCTCAGTGTTTTCACTATCGACCTCAGGGCTCAAGAAGACTTAAATAATTAAAGTCCCAAATACTCTCCCCACGGAATGCCCTCGGGAATGATCCGTATCCTGGATAAAGACGAGGGAGGAGAGTGTAGATGTATTTACTGGATATCTGCTAGTTGTATTCTTAATATACTATTTGTACTAATAAAAGTAAACTAAATAAAAAGAGTTCTATTGCTTTTTACCACATAACACAATATATAAGCCTGAAATAATGGACCATTGTATTCCTGTACACTCATTACAATAAGAATTCACCAATTCACTAAATATATCTCCAATGTTAATACTGCTAGACATAATTAGAGACAGAAACAATTACATTTAAAGTTGTAGTACATATTTATAAATAAAAAGAAACCAATTCACTCTCCATTTTCTTACTAAAGATCATTCCCATGCAATAAGATCTCATTCCCATGCCTTAATAAGTTATGGTCACAACTTAATTACCTCATTCCCACTGCTTAATTAGTCATGGCCATGACTTAATTATTTCCTTCACGCGTCTCAGTTACACGCCTGAATTTTCTTATTCCTGCACATTAGGCTCTCGCTCCCATGCCTTAATAAGTCATGACCACAACTTAATTATCTTATTCACATGCCTTAATGATTTCATTCACATACCTTAATTATCTTATTTCCACGCATCAGGATCTCGTTCCCACGCCTATAAGTTATAAGTTACAACTTAATTATCTCGTTCCTATGCCTTTATAGGTTGTGGCCACAGATTAAGATCTCGTTCCCACACTTTAATGAGCCATGGCCACGACTTGATTATCTTATTCCCACAGTAGGATCTCGGTCCTCTGTCTTAATAAGTCATGGCCACACATTATTTTTTAACATAATGTCACTTTAGGGACACCGTACCTCTCCAAAGCAAGAGAACTATCTGAACTGTTTTATTAATTTGTCTGTTTTTGCATCATGTGTTTCTTTTATGGTAAAGAACAAAACGACTGAACCAAGACTTCAGTGTCTACACTTTCTTTTAGTAACTTTATTAAAATGTAAATATTTTAGTTAAAACACACATATTACTCTATGTAATACATTC
The DNA here is from genome assembly GCF_023375975.1 of Astyanax mexicanus. NCBI lineage: Eukaryota > Metazoa > Chordata > Actinopteri > Characiformes > Acestrorhamphidae > Astyanax > Astyanax mexicanus. Next base: position 28,951,703 of record NC_064411.1, read on the forward strand.
TTTTTAGTATATTAAATGCTGTAAAGCAGATCACAGTTTTCAACAGTTCAACAGGATCTCGCGAGTGTTGGTCGAGTTGTGATCATGTTGTTAATGCAGAAGATATTGTGAATTACCTTTTGCCTTAACGTGTCTTGTGCCTCAAGGGGTTTTATTTTACTGCCTATGAAACTGATCACATTTTTTTTTTAGTATCCCTTGAAAGGGATACTACTGGGGGCTCCGAGTGGTCCAGTGGTCTAGTGGTCTAAAGCGCTGCCACTATGATCGGGAGATCGCTGGTTCGAATCCTGCTCATGTAGCTTGTCCTCAGCTACCAGAGCCCTGAGAGAGAACAATTGGTCTTGGTCTCTCTGGGTGAGTAGATGGCGCTTTTTCCCTTCATCATTGCAAAGGGTGATGTGGATCAGCACAAGGCTGCATCTGTGAGCTGATGTATCAGAACCGAGTCACTGTGTTTTCCTTCGAGCTCGCTGTGATGCTACTTGCCAGTTTGAAAAGAGGTGGTGGCTGACTTCACGTGTATCGGAGGAGGCATGTGTTAGTCTTTACTCTCCTGGTGTGTTGGAGCATCACTAGTAATAGGGGAAGTCTCTTGGCCTTATATATTGGGGAGAAGTATATTGGCAAAAAAAGGAAAAATACTGTAATTAAAGGATAATTTGCAGGTGAATCACTGTAATTCTTATTGAGGAAAACTTGTATTAGCTTCTAACTTTATGTCAGAGTTATGATACTTGGTTAAAGCGGGTCTTTATGTGGAAGGACAGTGTCTGGTTTCAGGACATTCATGCTCCTCTCCAGGGGGCCGTTCCTTGCTGCTATTTCCCAGATCTCCGCAGACACAGAGCGGAGACGCAGAGACGGGCGGGAGAGTGATCGCTTGTGTTACTGTACGTCTATACATCGATTCTGTCTGAGCACTGCGCACCCAGCACTGACTCAAAGGCCAGAAATGTTTGTGTTAAAAATGTCAAACCCCCCCGGAGAGAAACCAAAGAACACACCTAAGCAGACGGCAGAGAAACACACACACACACACACACACACACACACACACACACACACTTCTAAAGGGGCAGTATTGATCTGGAAGTCAGCATGAGTCTTCTGAAAGAAAATATGAAAATCACCAGGACATGTGTAAGATTGTGTGTGTGTGTGACTTAAAGTATTACATGGCCTTAAGCTAGTCTAACACACACAAAAACACACACACACACACACACACACACGCAAAGTTAACTTTATTAACTTTATTTTTATTCCATGCCTTTTCACTGCAAATCACTAACAATAAATATCTAATTTTAAAGAAAAAAGGCCCAGAGGAAAATTGTATTGCTCAAATGTTGATTTTTGATGTCTCATTGGACATCTTTATGATTCTCATTTATGTTTCATTTACAGATCAACTTTGTCACAGGTATTTTTTTCTAAAATTACTTCGGAGATTACTGAGGAATTGAATGCTTCGAATACAACATTTTGATTTGTTTTGGTGTACATTCCAAGCTGTTTTCTAGGTTTAAAACACTACAGTCCTATATTTCTTAATATATTATATCATTATTTGATACTTCTCCAGTAAATCTGTGAGCTCAAACTGTGCTATCACACACAGTCTTCTTTTTAAGTTAATAAACCCAACAGGCATTCCTGCCAAAATGAACCTAACAACCTACTTACAGGCCTGCTACTGCTTCCCCCGCTGTGATAAAGCCTTGATCCTGTTACAAGAAATCCAACAAATAAAACAGTTTATCCCTCCTGGTGTCTCTTCATCATATATCTTATAACTTGGGCAAATGTTTGACCTTCACTCTTCGAGACATTGCAGCCCCTTAAGCACCAGCTTTTGTGCCAGCAGTTTTTTTTTTGTCTTAAAGGGGATATATCATGCAAAAAAAAAAGTTGCATTAAAAATCGGAATGGATTATCAATATCAAAGAAGGATTTTCACACCTCCTTGTACCAGCAAACTAATTGGCTCTTTTTGTTTAAGGGCGGGGCCTAATCCTTATTGAGCGCCATGTAAACTACCCTTAATATTTCAACCAGTGATCAGTCTTGCCATTTACATTCACAATAAGGAAGAATCCCAGTGTTAATGTAACAATATAAATATTAAAGGAGAACTCTGGTGTGAAATGAACTTGTGTTGCAGTGAAACATGATAACGAGTATGAACTTTTGTCAAATAGCCCAACTCAATTCACTCCCAGAATTCCCAAATACTTATAATGCTAGTAATAGGGGCATAGTGTGGCCCATGCAAAAAAAAAAAACCCTCTAAAGTAGATTCACACTTTATTGGTGGAATTCTGAGAGACCTGACATTTAAAACGAGGCACTATAAAAATTTACTGTTTATACACACAGTACCTTCAGGTAGTCCTCTGAGTGCTGCCAACTTGATATTAAGTCAAAATAAGTCGACTGGTGAAGAGAGAGAAACAGATTTCAAATGTATTCTGTGACAATGCATAAATTCCAGCTGTTGCTAAAAAAAGCTTTGTATTTGGAAATGCTGGGGATGAATGAAGGTGGGCTACTTGACAAAAGTTTGTACTCATTATCATGTTTTACTACAACCCAAGTCCATTTCACACCAGATTTCTCCTTTAAATGATCACTGGGAAATGTATTTTATCAGGTGGCAAATAAAGTTTTGGAAGGAGAAAAATGCCTCAGGCCTAAAACCTAAAGCCCCTCTTCTCAATCTACCATCCTATAAATACAATCTTTAACTTTGTTTAAAGGTTTATGATAGAGGTCTCAAAAGCATTTTTAACATGTGGGGTGGGGCACACATTGGGGTTTTGCGATTAATTAGATTTTCTGCATTTTGATGTATTTTTTAAAGGTTGTTAAACACCTAATTTTTCCTATTAAAGGGACTTAATTCAATGGCTGTATTACATTAAATTCAACAAGTCCTGATTTAAGTAATCCAGTGGGCCAGGGCATGGATCACTTGGACTTGTGCACGGTACGCATGCAGTGTGAGCGCGACCCGCTCCCGAGCACGGAACAAGATGATGTCAGTGATGTGATGGTCCTGTAAACAAACACGGCTGTCTTGTGCCGAATTCAGCACCCTGCCAGGAAAAGCACCCCCTCACCCAACCAAAGCATGCTCATCCTCACTCACAAGACAACACCTCACAATTTATACAGGAGTGAGCATTTAACAAGCTGTCCCCTGAGGTTATGATTCATTATCAGTTTGCATACTGCTATCCCATGACTTTTGGCATGCCAGTGTACTGTATATAAAAGAATGAGCTGATTCATA